>NW_027070372.1:6180-149381 GCF_002906115.3 Quercus suber
AAAAAAAAAAAAAAAAAGAAAAAGAAAAATGAGGAAGAAAGAGGCCAACGTGCCCAGCACACCCAAAAAATAAAAAATAAAAAAAAAGTCACTAGACATGGGCATTTTTGTCTATTAAATAGCCCTTTTTTCTCCTTACAGTTTTTTCTCCATTTTGGAGAGGAAATTTTTTTGGGCCCGGTAAGAAAACACCTAAGTCTCATCATTTATTTTCTTTCTTCTCCACCCAACTAAATACACTCCAAAAAATTTTCCTACCCATTTTCTCTCCAAAATTTTTCATCCACCATATTTCACCTTCAAACAAACACACATCCAAACAAAAGCTGGATAAAAAAAAAATTTGGGCACGTGTCATAAACTTCCAAAATACTCTGTTGTTGGCAACCCCTTTTTACTATCGCATCCGCACATCCATTAGTTTCATAGTATATATGAAGTAGACGGACAGCTTATACTCATGCCATAAAGTTCCTGCAATCATAAATTAAATAGACAACATTTGGTGATAATACACCATTAAAAATTAGCCAAATGATGACAGTAGTATAATCAGTTTCAAGAGAGATAAATTTAAACTTTATATCTCATGCTAACATAAGACCCTGTCGTACTGCTCATATCTCAGCCATTTTATTAGTTGTTATGCCGAAGTTCAAAGAAAAACCAAAAATTCACCAACTTAAACTACTATGCAAAATACCACTTGCACATGCCTTTCTTGGATTATCTAAAGAACTTCCATTTGTATTTAATTTTATAAAATGTTCAAGAGGGGGAAGCCATTTAATAATATGAGGGACAAAAACTTTTAAAGATTTATCTGGACAAGCAAGATATATAATAGAATTTAATTGTTAAATGAATAGATTTATAAACCATATGAGATTGAGATAAAGATGTATTATTGAATATTCTAGCATATTGGGCTAACCAAAGTTTCCAAGTAAAGAAAGCAAATAACATTTACTAAAGAGACAATTATAACATTTACTAATATAAGTTAGAACCACAAAGAGAGACTACAAGAATCTAAAACAAAAACATTGTCAAAGGCAGGAGGAATCTGTGAGACTGTGAGATAGGTCAATCATTCTTGAGTAACTCACTTTTATAGCCTAGTTTCTTCACCTTAATAATTAGTTATGTGGAACTCTCTCTCTCAGTCATGTAATGTCATTACTAAAAAACAAACATGTAATGTAATTACTATATAAACCGAGTCAAATTGAACTTAACAGGCACAAATTTTTCATATGACTAAAGATTTCTTTTTCTCTACTTAATTTGATCTTTATAAAAAATAAATAAATAAATAAATAAATAAAAAACTTAATTTGATGGTTGAGATTTTTTTGTTAAATTAAATATTACACCTCTAACTTTATTTTGATCAATTTTTAATTAAGTCCCTTAAATTTTTCTTCCTTTTAATTTCATTCCTTTTTACTCCTATTTGTCTTAAGTGTACTCTTTCCGTCCAACTCTATACAATCCATAATGTTAATTCCACTAAATGAAGTCGTATAGCTAGAAAGTAAAATAAGTACTAAAATTAATGGTAAGATTGGACGAAACTAAATAGAATACTTAAATTGAAAACATATTAAAGTCAACTATATTGAAAAAAAATAAAAATAAAAATAAAAACTTGGAGGAAATAATTGAAAAAAAATCAAAATTGGAGGGTATAGTTTATATATATATATATTTTTTTTTTTTAATTTAAAAAATGAGGTTTCTAAAAGATCTATGATCAGGAGAGAAGAATTTTCACTGTCCCTCTTCTAGCCCGCAACGTTCTAATGTAGAAATGCATGCTCATAAAGCTGCATTACAAGACAAGGAAGGTCTACAAGTTCAAGATATTTCAACAAAAATCAATGCACTAACAAACTTTTTTTTTTTTTTTGGTGTTAGAAAGGCCTCAACAAACACGATTACACCTTCTGAACACAGAATTTAAAGTCAATATTCAAGTCTTCCAGACTAGCCGCAAAAGCCAAGGGTCAAACATTTCAAGCAAATTGATTCAGAGCTACAAGAGACACATCAACTTTATATATGGCATAATGGCTTTGTTAAAGGATCTAATCCACGTGACAATTGTGCACCATCTAACATTTAAAATCTTAAATCTTAACAAATCTCTCTTATTTCTAAAAGGGATGGATATGGTTTGAACACAAAAATGAATAAATTAGATAATGAAAGGCTAATTAAGAATAATATTAATTTAAAAATAATACTAATAAATTAATAACATTATGTTTTTAAAAGAAGGGGGGTGGTTTGAGGGGATTTGGAGTGATTTTTTAAGTTGGATATCTTGCATTACAAGTCTGTTGTAATATAAGTTTGAGCTTCTCTAGACTTAGTGGTTCTTGAGTCTTGAGTAACATGGGTGCTTCTCAATTTAACAATTGCAGAACCATTTATATTACCTTCAATGATGTTTTTTACGAGTGCACCAAACATATGAAAATCGACCGTCATTTTATTCACCATCATCTCTAGCAAGGCAGTTTTCACCTCCACTTTGTTTCCTCTGAAGACCAATTTGCTGGTGTGTTCACTAGGGTGGGGTTTGGATTGGGCTTATTTACGTCTGCGTTTTACTCTTTCACGTTTCCTCCTTTTTTTCTTTTTTTTTTTTTTTCTTTTTTTTTAACCAAAAGTTGGTTTCATGTGGGGACAAACCTACCAATGGGTCCCATGCACTGTGCACGAGACCCACTAGCACTTTGGACGTCCACCCATTGGTCTGAAATAGCACTGTTTGTGGGTCCCATGCACTGTACACAGGACCCACAAACATCTTTTTTCATACAAACTTTAATTAAAAATAGGTCCCACAACATTATTCACATATTTAAAAATTATTTTGCTACAATATTTTCAGTTTTTAATTTTCAACAAAATAAGCTGTATCCAAACGAACCTTAGGTCTCAATTGCCAAATTGTCTCCAAGATTTTGTTTCCAAACTCCATGTGACCTCTTCCACGCCGCCTCAAGTTCGAGGGATTATGTTAATACCTATAACTATATATATATATATATATATGTATATATATTTTTTTTTTCCTTCTTTTGCAGTAAATTTGGTAATTTGTATTAGTATCATACCCATGATGAACTAAAATCAAGGGCAATGATATTGTCCTTGATTTGAGTCGCAATCAGGGATCTCTTTGTCTCCCCCTGACCCTGAGTCAACTACTTAGCCCTAATTATTTTTTTCTTTTTAAAATTTTTTTAGCCCTATAAATTTAAGCATTCTCATTATGTACTCCTATGCACAGTACCTACATAAACTATATAATTTATACTTTAAACTGTTTATTCTTTCTACAATTTATATTATTTCTTTTATTCTCAACACTCACTAAAGTTTGACGATAAACGAGTTGTTGAGCTCAATGTGAATGCTGTTATAGGGAGAACTAATTTGAAATAAAGTGTCCCTTACGGTAAAGCCATTCTCAAGAAAAAAAAAATTGAAAAAAAAAAAAAGGTAAAATTTTGCATGTGAAAGTGTGAAACACATTTTAAAATTATGTCTAGATCGGGAGTAAAGTTTAAGATGATATCTAAATTTATAATTACAAGATCTTGATTTGACGATATTCATAGTTTCACACTATGTATCATATTTTATAAACATTAATCTTGACTAACAAGCTTGATGTGTTGGCTCCACATTCAAAATCAAATGCATATATGATTGTGCGTCTTGCTCATTCAACCCAAATGTCAAGTTGGTGAACATTTGCCAGCTCAATGACTGTTAAAAATAATAAAATTTAAATTATTAATTGCAAATGCATAGTGTAAGGGCAGGTTTTGGATCCTAAGCAAGGAAGTCAATACCGTACCGGAGGCTGTACCGGTTTGGCCACCGGTACGATATATTTCGAGTATCGGTCAATACCGGTGTACCGTTTCGGATTTACCGCTATTTTATATATTTAATATACATACACACACAAAATCTCTATTTATCATAAAACATTACCTCCTGTTTATAATAAAACATTACTTCAATTGTTCATTGCATACAAAGAAAAGAAAACACACAATATAAAAAACAAAAAACTTAATTGTTCATTGCATACATATGTATATTATTTATATATTTTTTTAGAAACATATTATTTACATGTTTATATTATATAAATTTAATTGTTTGAAAAAAGCCAATACAATATGTTATTCATCTTTATAGGTGAGTTTATACCTAAACCAAAACCCAATAGGCTTTAATTTATCGATCAAAAAAGAAAGAAAAAACAACCAAAAGACAAGACAAAAATTTCAATAAGAGATGGTAATGAGATATGAGATACTATTAGAAAAAACTATTCAATGGGCGGAAGTTGTTAGTACAAAAATATTATTGAGAATAATATTATAATATTAGAAAAGCTTGTGGGTGGTAACGGTAAACCCAAAAATAAAAATTTAAAAAGCTACCTGCTGTTGGAACTCACAAAAACTGAGGGAAAAAATAAAAGCCAACCTGTCATCACAACTTCCAATGCTTATCAAGTTTTTCTATGTTCACAAGTTACTGCTGGTATACTTCCCACTTCACATTTTCAGATCTCAAAACGCATGCTCTTTCTCTGTGTTCAAGACTTCAAGTTCAAGCTTTTGGTTCCAGCCTCTTTTTCTCTATCTATTACTCTAAGCTTTAAGCCCCATTTCGCAACGTCAACGAATCGATGGTGCCACAATTCACCTCCAGTCAGCAATATTGTCCCAGTGTTAGGCTGAAAAAATCAATGGCATAAAAGGCAAAGAGCTGGAGAGAATCCATCCGTGAGGAGGAGAAAACCAGTGGGTCAGATGGTGTTTTTGGGTCAAGTTCAGTACCGGCCGGTATCCATTAACCGGCCGGAATCCGATATTTACCCTGGTACGGCCGAAACGATCCCGGTATGACCGGTATTTAATCCGGAACGAAATCACTACGTTTCTGTACCGGCCGACCTACCGGAACAAAAAATATCGGCGGTACCGGCCGATACGGTACGAAATCGTCTTCCTTGATCCTAAGCTCACAAGGTAACAGGATTAAAGTCCAAAGAGGCCAATGCAAAGAATTTTTAGAGAGTAGGTTGAAAACTAGGTTTCGGTAAGTTGGCAATGCCCATAATGGATAAAGATTGAAATAAAACACAAAAAAACATGATTTATGCAAAGAAATCCTTCATCGGCGAAGTTTGAGGAAAGTAGCTCTTAAGTATGTTCTTCTTAGACTTGATTACAATTTCAGTTCTTTGTGTTACAGTGTTTTTCAGATTCTTAAATGAACCTCCTCCCTTTCTCCCTGGAGGATCTCTCACATTATAGTCTCTTTTGGCTGATCTTGGCCCTCCATTTGTTGATTATATAGGCTACTACTCGAGCGCTTGTCCCATCAGAAGCCTCCCAATTCTTTTGTGAGTTGTGGCCACCAAGACAGTACTATTTAGGGGTCTTCTCCACATAAATGTGGTCAAGGGGTTTGGTGGGGTGCATTAAATGTAGTGGCAGCTACCATCCCCCCAATCACGTCAGGGCTAACTCCCTTTTTGAAGCTCCTCTTCCTCTATAGTGTGGCCCTCTTTGGAAATGTGCCATTGATGTGGTCATGGCTCACCTCTTCAGCTTTACCGTCCGAGTGTATGGACTCCTCAGAATTGTATTGGCCTCCTCGGCCTTGGGTATGACATGTAGCATTATTACCTTATTATATTTCTGTATTCCACACATGGGTATAATTAAAAAATCACAATTATACGGTTCAAATTATACATGGTTTCCCATTATATATATATATATATATATATTATTTAGAATTTAATTGGATTTAGATTTTTCAATTTTTGTATCAAATAATTCACTTGCCACAAAAATTAAAAAAATTAGATGGACATGTGGCGTAAAATTAGATTCCAATTGAAATCCAATTTAGAATTTAATTGGAATCCCATACAAATACACGGGTACAATTAAAAACAATCACAATTATGCTGTTCAAATTATAGAATTTAATTGGATTTGGACCATTTGATTTTAATACTCAATAATTCACTTGTAAAAAAACATGATTTATGCAAAGAAATCCTTCATCGGCGAAGTTTGAGGAAAGTAGCTCTTAAGTATGTTCTTCTTAGACTTGATTACAATTTCAGTTCTTTGTGTTACAGTGTTTTTCAGATTCTTAAATGAACCTCCTCCCTTTCTCCCTGGAGGATCTCTCACATTATAGTCTCTTTTGGCTGATCTTGGCCCTCCATTTGTTGATTATATAGGCTACTACTCGAGCGCTTGTCCCATCAGAAGCCTCCCAATTCTTTTGTAAGTTGTGGCAACCAAGACAGTACTGTTTAGGGGTCTTCTCCACATAAATGTGGTCAAGGGGTTTGGTGGGGTGCATTAAATGTAGTGGCAGCTACCATCCCCCCAATCACGTCAGGGCTAACTCCCTCTTTGAAGCTCCTCTTCCTCTATAGTGTGGCCCCCTCTGGAAATGTGCCATTGATGTGGTCATGGCTCACCTCTTCAGCTTTACCGTCCGAGTGTATGGACTCCTCAGAATTGTATTGGCCTCCTCGGCCTTGGGTATGACATGTAGCATTATTACCTTATTATATTTCTGTATTCCACACACGGGTATAATTAAAAAATCACAGTTATACGGTTCAAATTATACATGGTTTCCCATTATATATATATATATATATATTATTTAGAATTTAATTGGATTTAGATTTTTCAATTTTTGTATCAAATAATTCACTTGCCACAAAAATTAAAAAAATTAGATGGACATGTGGCGTAAAATTAGATTCCAATTGAAATCCAATTTAGAATTTAATTGGAATCCCATACAAATACACGGGTACAATTAAAAACAATCACAATTATGCTGTTCAAATTATAGAATTTAATTGGATTTGGACCATTTGATTTTAATACTCAATAATTCACTTGGCATAAAATTGAACTCTAATTTGAACTTCTAATTTGACTTTCTTTAAACTTTGTCTATTAATATATACTAGTATGTAACCTATGCTTACGTACAGAAATGATGAATTGTAATGGTGCTATTGATGTTAGTTTGGGTTATTAAATATATAAGATTAGTTTGACCTTGGCATTTGGTGGTACTAAAATGATTTTTCCTTGCAATTTTAATGATATTGGTTATGTCAAGTTTCTCATTACATTACTGTTATAAATATAATTTTGAAATCACTATTGAACACTACATATACAATATCAATTCACTATCACTGTCCGTGAAATTCTACTAAATACAACATAAAATAAAAAGAATAAATTGGTTCAATAGTATCTCCTAATTCAATGGGGATAGGTGTATGGGATCGTTTAGCTCAATTACAATTTGTTACATTCAAGATCTTCATATACAAAATATCTAAATAGAAACTGTACGACACTTTGGTGTCCAACCCATTTAGGCATTGGATTTTAACCCAACAGTATGGCCTATGGGCCCAACTTCTTTCCACCCAGGTTTCCAGCCCGGACCCATAAATACCACGAATCCAGGCCTCGTATTACTTGAAAGCCTGAGTAGGCAATCCACATTAACACACACCATACTTCACCACCTAGTCCTTGTTCAGTGAATCTCCCTGAGCAAAAAGAAAGGTGTTCGGATACACTGCCCCTCGTATGTATGGCAGTGCCCTGGGGAATATCGCTGCCGAGCATATTCACTGGAGTGGGAACCAGTTCTAAAGCCACTCCCACCTAAGCACCCACCTACAATTAATGACATTGGACCTCCTATTGCACTAATTTTGAAAGCAATCATAATCCCCCCACTCACACTTGGCTATAAATATGAGAAGCTAAGGAAGGAAAATGGGTGGGTGAGAGGGCGAGAAGGCTGCTTAGAGTTGAGAGTAATAGAGCCATAAGAGAGAGGGGGTGAATACGAAAGTTTGGGAGTTATTGCCAGGTCTTCAAGGAAGAATAACCCAAAGTAGGAAATCCAAAACCCACATTACAAATAGATTGTGAGCCCAAGGGAGAGCGAGCCTGTTAATCTCATTTGGGTGCGCACAAAAACAAAAATAGTATAAAAAATATACTCATTAGTTCAAAAAAAAAAAAGAAATATAAACAATTTAATTTGTTTGAAAAGCTAACAAAGGCAAAATCTAATTTTGATTCTAATCAAATTTTCTATAAGCTTTGGTTTTAAATACATACATACATACATACATATATATATATATATATATATTACCTAGGTTTATTTATATTGGACTCATCGTTTTCTATACCGAATTAACTCACTTAGCACAAAAATTTTAAAAATTAAGATTAGATATAACACGTAGAGCAAAATTAAACTCTAATTGAAATTCAATTTTTACACTGAATTAACTTACTTGGCACAAAAATTTGAAAACTTAGATTAGATGATACACATAGATCAAAATTAGACTCTAATTGAATTCTAATTTGAAATTTAATTGGATTTTCTCTCAGCTTTATATATATATATATATATATGTAGACAAGCATGTAACCCCATGCAAACACATGGTTGCATTTAAAATTAAACACATTTTTTATTATAAAAATTTAAAAAATTAATCAAATTATTAAAAAAAAAGCATGTAACACATGCGTTAATGCATATGTATAAATACATTTAAAATTAAACACAATTTTTATCATAAAATATAAATAATTAGTCAAATTATTTTTTTAAAGTAAACGCAATTAGTCACATATTAAAATTCTCATTTAAATTTTATACTACTTATGATCATTTTTTTTTTCTTCTAATTTTTAATAAGATAGAACATGTAGTGATTTTATTGTGTGGTGATTTTTATTGAGTATATGTGATTTTTTTATTTTTTTATTTAAATTTTATAGTTAATTAATTAATATTAGATTCTTAGTATTTTGCACTCATTTATATATATATATATAGAAATAGATATAGATTAATAAAATTGAAATTAATAATTTGATCATTGAATTAAAAAATAAGCAAATATCAATTTGATCTATCAATTTTAGTTTCAATTTTTAAAATCAAGCCAATTTAATCCTAATTTTCATCCATTTCTCGGTCATTTGACCCAATAAGGATCACATTGACTTGATATTGAAATTGAGCCACTAAATTAACACAAATAATAATTTAAGAACTAAATTTAATTTTTCCCAATAATTTGATACTAAATTAGTAATTTTATTTAGTCTAAATGATTAAATAATTTCTTGTATTCATTTTCTTTCTATGGCCAAGAAGATACATGTCCATTCCATGTTTTCTTTCCATAACATCCATGGGTTTTTGGGGTTTGGCCTTTGTAACAATTTGATTCATAATTGGTGAAATTAATTGATTTTGTCCTAAAGTTGTAGACATATATATATAACACGTACAACCTAAAAATATTTAGATAACCGGACAGAACTTCGCACAACCTATGAGTTGATTAATTGTCGGTAAGTCACCAAATGACATTTCATTTTCTCAGATGCTCTATTCAATCAGTAAAATAGCACTAGCTAGGCTGCACATGTATGATCTTAGCTTTGACCAAGTTCACCAAAAGTGCCTACTTGAAGTTAGAAGGTCTGTTCCAGAATAATTGGATACCCCACAAACAATTTTACTTATGAATAAATTGAGAATCTATTTTCAATATATGTATTAAAAAAAAAATGTTTCTCTCAGTTGCATATATAATATAAATAATTATTGTGCTGTGCATCTCGCATCCCATCTCTTCCACGTGCCTAAATTCTCACTTGGGTGGGTGGGTAAGGGTTCCTTGGATCTCTCCCCTTTTTAATCACATTCATGAATTAAACACAGATGCTATTAGCATGTAGTTCCAAGAGGAATCCATGCCATTCT
This sequence comes from Quercus suber, assembly GCF_002906115.3. Lineage (NCBI taxonomy): Eukaryota > Viridiplantae > Streptophyta > Magnoliopsida > Fagales > Fagaceae > Quercus > Quercus suber. The sequence continues at coordinate 16,093 of NW_027070372.1, forward strand.
AGCATCGTCCATTGAGGGTCACATTGGGCCTCATATTCTTTTTCTTTCCCGAGTTGTGGGTCATAGAAAAGGGCTTAGGACTAGCTTTAAAGATAATTTTTCGTATTTTTTATTGTTTGGTAGCATAAAAAAAAAAATAAAAATAAGTTAAAGGAAAATTATTTTTTGTCAATATAAAAAGTATGATTTATTTTTAGAGATGGATTTTCATTAAATTTTTTTGGAAAACAATTCTATCTCATAACAAGCCAAATAAGAAAAGTTAAAAAGGTTGTTTTTCAACTCATTTAAAGTTGCTATTAAATATTGAAAAAAGAGATAGTTTTATAGAAAATGCTTCTTGAAAAATAACTCATTTTCTAGAAAACAATATTGCTAAAACAAACAGAGCATTGGTCATAGCTTATGGGTTTTTTTATTTTTATTTTTTTGGTATCATTTCATAAATTTATTTTCTTTTGGTTTTCAAATATGGAAAATGCTAAAATTAGTAACTGAGTACTACAAAAAGAAGTGATTACAAAGTGTAGAAATAAATGTGATTGATGAACTTCAACAAGCTAATTAATACTAATAAATGTTTAAATATTTTTAATGATTCATTTTTTTTTTGTTTAAAAGTTTTTTTTTTTTTATAATGATTTGTGACACATGCAATTACATATCATTTAATTTTTTTTAATAAAATATATAATGGGTGTGTTTGGATTGAACTTATTGTTACTGAAACTGAAAACTGAAAACACTGTAGCAAAATAATTTTTAAATGTGTGAATAGTGCCGTATGACCTATTTTTAATATTTTTTATTACATAAACAGTGCATGAACAGTTCGTGAACAGTACACGACTATTCATACACAGATTTTTTGTCCTCCAAAGTCAAAAAATGCGGCAAAAAAAAAAAAAAAAAAAAAAAAGAGGAATGGATCAACGTGGAGGACATCTATGGAAAAAAGAGGTATATGTCTTTTAATCAGAGTCTATATATATATATATATATATATATATAGACAAGGTGGGAAAGGAAAACAAGAATACACAGTGAGTCTGAGAAGTCAAAGATGTTAGTTGTGAAACAGCAATGTGCGCTTTTTCTTAAGGAGGGAAGATTGAAATCCTAAAACTAGGCGATAAATTCAACAAAAAGAGGATGAAAGGTACAAGCCGGCAGGTGCTAGACTTAAGTTGTAGTAAAACTTAATTCTTTAACCTCACCTTCATTAAAGATTAACCCCATGTTCCAAATAGTCACTAAAGGTCTTACTAGATACTTTTACACAAGGTGAGAAAGCAAAGAAAATTACAATGAGAGAGAGAGAGAGAGGGTAGGTGAGAGCTATTTTAATGTTGTGAAAACGCTTGAGATTTTTATAAAAAAATAAAAATAAAAAGAAGAAGATAAGATATTTTGTGTTGTTCATATAATTCATGTGTGGTACAGTGTGTTGAATGTGTTTATATGAGAACATTTCATAGTGAAATCAGAAATTTCCTCTAATCAGGGATGGAACTGCCAAGAGACTGTAATTAAAAGACAACTCTATTAATTAGAGGAAATTTAAGAAGCACATGATTTTTTTTTTTTTTTTAAGTAAATAAGTTTTTTATGCAAGAATTCATAAATTATGAAAAACTACAATTGAAAATGGAACTTCACCATTATGAATATAAATGGTTCGACATCTAGATTTCAAAGCTTTGTTAAAATTTTGTGAATTGTGCCAATGAATAATGACTAGTAAGGACTAAAAGCTCAATAACCTACTAGTTTGTGTTATAAAGTTGTTATATTTATACTTAATATTCCGATTTCTATTGCAAAAACTATAGAACGAGCATTTTCAATCATAAATATTATCATATTTAAATTTAGCAAAATGAAACATTAAGAAATAATTTTAAAAAAATGTAGAGTTCCATTTTGATATTTTATAAATAATTGAGTTAAAATGTATTAAAAAATAATTATTTGTGTATTTTATTTTTGTACTTTGTGAACCTAGAACAGGACTTTCCTGACTAAGCATTTTGTCATTTTGTTCTCTTGGGGAGAAAAGAGCCAAAGATTGATGTCCCATTCCTTGACATTTCCCATTTCACCTTTAGCGGAGTCTAATTAGGTTGTCCATTTTGGACAAATTAGGTGTATGGTGACTGGTTTCTCTAGCCACTATTGGTGAGATGGCGGTCTCCTTTAGGCTTTTTTGGATTGAGCGAGAGAGAGGAGAATAGAGTAGAGTTAGGGAACGTTAGATACTGTTTATTTTACTAAAATTGAAAAATTATTGCTAAAAGTATTGTAAATAAATATAAAATTTAGTTAAAATAGTACAGTAAGGCCCATGAATAGTGCCAAAAAGTGCAGTGAAACCCATGAATAATAGCATAAATAAGCTGAAGAGTGAAATAATTTTTATTTTTCATCCTAACCCAAACGCACACTTAGCTGTAAATTACAACTAATTTTCAGCTAACTCTACTCTACTTCCTTCTATTCCCTTTATTCCTCTTCAATTTAAATAGGCCATTAAAGTTTACCCCTTGTAACTTTAAGGGGAAGGATATCTCAAGAATTGCTGTAATTTCCAACTAACTCTACTTTACTTTCCTTCCATCCCCTCAATCCAAACAGATCATTTACTTCATGTAATCTTAAAGGGAATGATATTTCAAGAATTGAACATATACATTGTTTCTTTCTTAGTGTATGTGTGAACTCCTTAGTTGTGTGAGAGACTAAATCATGTACCCAGACACTATAAGAGGGTATATACGTGGAACCTTCTTCTCTGAAATGTTACTAAACACAATGATCTAAAAAGAAAATTTATTATTAGCAAAAAAGAAAAAGAAGAAAAATTAAAATTTTTAATTCTTGACTTTGATGGGGGGTTGAAATGAACATGCAAGTGTCAAGCATCATTGCTGTCAAGTGAAGTTTCCTTCCTGTTTTCTAATATTAATCTAATATTGAAAACAGATAAGGGGTTGAATCTAGACATAAGAGGAGAAAGTTATTGATAAGGTCACGGTCCTCAATTGCATTTCCTTGCATTTTCCCGCATCAATTTTCTCCTAATAAAAAGGTTGATGACTTGATGGACAATAATGGGTGTGCCTCAGCATCAATAGGAGTTCCTAGTAACTCCTTCATTTGTCATCATATGGTCATCCATACTGTACGCTAATTTAATTGACCTTTGCCTCCAGCCCCCTTTTGACTGGAACCAAGGCTTTCATTTCAATTTCAATTTCAATTGTGTGGCAAATTAAAGCTCAAAACTAATCAACCTTTTTTTTTTTTTTTTGATAAGACAAAACTAATCAACCTTATCATCAAGGAAAAAGCATCTTATTTTGGCAACAGGGCGTCAACCCATGATAAATACACAACGGTCTACTTGTCACATGAAGACTTCTTTTTTGTTTTAGCTGAATAAACAATTTTTTATTGGAACAGGAACAAAAACAATTTTTTGTTTTTTTGTTTTTGGTTTTAGAATCAGCAACAAACAGTCAGAGAAAAATAATCTTATTCAAATCTATTCTCGCTCCAAAATATCAAAGAAGACAGACGGGAAATGGTATGTAACATCTTCATGATTTTATTTTTTATTTTTTATTTTTTTTATAATGTTTGTAATTGGAGCAATATTTCTTTTATATGTTCCAACATTTTTTTATTATGCATGGATAACAACAATAGCTCATATCAGTAGTTGTTAAAGGTTACTTCAAATTTTATTACAAAAAATTTACAAATTATCATGATAATGAATATAATTAGTATCATTTTTAATAACTAATAATACATATATAAATTAGCTTTATGTGATTGGTAATACAAGCAAAATTTATGTGTATGTGTGTATATATATATATATATAGACACATATTATATTACTAAAATTGTTGCCGACTCTAGCTTTTGCCTTTTTACAAGAGTTAGCTAAAGAAATGGGAACAACTTTCTTTTTATTACTTTTTCTTTGTAGTGTGTACCTTATTTCTTTTGTCAGATTTGTAACTACCTAACCCAATCCATAGGATTTGGTGCACCCAAATATGTACATGCCACTTCTTTCTAGGACTCAAATCCTGGCCACCCTTTGCCGGGGCATTAGATATGTCATTTGCCAAGAGGGAATTGATTACTAGCTAGAACTAATATTTGTTAAGATACTGCACTAGTTTTGGATCACATTCTTCACGCTCACCAATTATCATTAATTGCTTTAGGGAATGAAATTGTTTTAAGCAATATTGTCTTTATTGCTAGCTAGCCTAAAGACATACTCAAAAGAATCTTGCTGGCTCTGCAAATTGCCTTTAACAGTGTAATCATGTTATAATACTATGAATTAATTTTAATGACTGGACTGGGATATGAAGTATGAGCTTGCCTTTTCGACACATCCTGTCAATTATAGCTTTTCGCTCGTGCACTGAATGGGCCATAACCATTGGTGAAGCCTAGACAAAATGTGTGAGAAAAAACATGGAAAAGAAAGAAAGAGAATGAGAGAGAGCTGGAAAGTGTGTAGCTATGTGGTTTTATCATTATTGTCTTATTGTCACTTTTTTTTGCCCCCTGAATATTATGCTATTATCACTTACTATATCATGGGCCCTGTTGTCCCTCAGTATTTTATATATGAGTCATTTTCAAGTCTGACAAACAAACAAAAAAAAGTATAGAAAAGAAAAAGATTTATGTTAAAAATGTTTAACTTGGCAAATGAACTGCTATTATAGCTCTAGTAGAAGAGAATAATGCTTTCTTTTTGTTCTTTTCCCATTATTTTATTGAGCTGATTGTAGGTTGTATAGCATCATTTAAGACGTTATCTTCAAAGCTATATATAGAAACAGTCATGGTTATCTTCTTCTTCTCCTCCTTTGTAATCTTTTAATGCTTTATTGGGTTGTTAGAATCTGAGGAATGAAAAAGATGGTAAAGTAATCTTATGATTTTGATGTTTAATATATTAAAGGTGTTACTTTAACTAAGCCAAATCAAATAGAGATTTATGTTTCTCGGTCCCAAATGATTACAAAATGATTTTGAAATTTAAATTCTATTTTCTTCTTCTAACTTTTAACTTCTCAGTAATTAGAGGGAGGATAGAGCTTTCCATCCAATCCTTGGATACCTAATTAAGCTCTGCACCTCTTTTGTGGAGGCCTCTTTGCTGTGGGATGCTTGCTAGGAATGGCTTCAATGATAGCAAAAGACTGTTTATGTGGTATGGATCAAGTTAAAAATTCCGCAACAAACTTGTCACTGAGAAACTTTATGTATTATATTCAAAATTTTAAACTTTTCTGAGAAACTGAGACACTTTTTGAAAATTTTGAACTTTATGGTTAGTATAAGTTCGATTTGATCGGATACTCTAAAATTTAAAAAAGTTTACATTTGGTCCATTCATTTAAAAAAAAGGGAATAGTTTAGTCCCCTAATCTATTTTACCATTTAAGTGACTAATGGGATTTTGAGGCACACAACATTTTCAAGGTACCACATCGAACCGACAATATATTTAAGGGATCAAATCAAACCAACACCATATTTAAGAGATCAAAAACAAAACAACATAATATTTAAGAGGCCAAAAACAATTCATCGCACACCTTTGGTGTAATAGTTATTTCATAAATACAAAGTTGGTGTAAAGTAAAAGGCAATGGTTGTGATTAAGTTTCTAGGAAGGAAATTCATATACATATACACTTAGATTAGGGTAGAATAGAATTTTTATCTTGTATTAGATAAAAAGACCAAAAACAAACCAATCTCAAATTTGTGGGACCAAAATCGAAGCAGCTCAATAGATAATGAGGCAAAATTGTTTCCTTTTTGAAATTTTAGAAACAAAAATTCGAACTTGTTAAATTTGAAAGACAAAAATTGAAGTTACCCCAAATTTCATGAACCAAAAAGTATAATTTACCGATTAAAAAAATTAGAAATATATTAAGAGATTGGGATTCAGCGGATGGTAAAAATTTGAAATATATTATTAAGAGATTGTTGGAGTAAAATTAAGCCACCTCTCTCCTTGACCAGTTTTCCTTCTCCCCTTACATGAACTCTAACCTATTATGTCATGTTCATTCAAGCAATTTTTAGCTTAGGGCTAAAATCCAAGTCCTGTTTACTCTAAAGACATAAATTCCGAAAGAGATCTTTGAAAATCTTTAAGTCACATGTAATGTCATAAATAAAAACATGTGCATAAAGACTGTGTTTCAGAAACCTTCCATTAATTTGACTTCAGAAATCAGAGGTTCTACTGCAAGCCATGGCCCATTGGGTTAGCGTACACCTTACTCGCACTATTATGTATCAATATGGTACTTCTGAGAAGGAGATGGTGACAAACATTTAATGGTTCTTCACCTAATTGCTCTTCAATCTTAAAGGGGAATCATTCAAACTATATATGGTTTAGATTAAGTGGTCAAATGAAAAATCTGACCATGATTATGAAAGTAATGTAATGACCAATATGTCACCAATAACGAATATAAAATTGACAAATTGAACAACTTTCATGAGGCTGAAGTTTGTGCAACTCCTCTGACCTCCTAGAACACATGGATTAAATTTAATAGAAAATTGCTTGCCAATATTGTGCCACGAATGAAATACCAATATCATATTAGGGAAATATCATCCACTTAATATAAAATGAGATTTTAACATACCAGCACCTTCTTAGAAAAAGGTCATCTTTATTATAAATGGATTTGTCTCATGGCTTAGATTAAATATTACAGATATATATATTTTTAAAATGTACCTAGTATCATATCAATGATAAATCCAAAAAATAAAATTCGAACTGTGAAATGGACTATCTTCATTTCAAGTGAAATAGAGAGAATTATATTCCTGTCTTTTCATATCTAATTTAGACAAAAATCATGCATCCACAATAACCCCTCATATTAAAGGAACGTGAGAGAAGAGCTATACATTTTTAGAGGGGCTCAAAACCATAAGCATAGCATAAATCAATCTTTATGTTAATTGTGTATAATAAACATATATTCTCTTAATTGTTAAAGTATTTAATCCAGTTAATTATTTAGTAGGTGAAGACATATGTACTGCAAAAATTCTTACAATTCCAAATCCAACCAATGTTTGCAGCTAGGATTATCCTAAAAAACCAGCAAAAGATTTCAACTCAAATTTCTTTCTTTTTGGTATAATTTTGGCTTATAATTCTTCACTCATTTATACACACAAAGAGAACTTGTCAAATGCTTCTTGAAAAACCAACATACCGTACCTTTTTTTTCCTTTTTAATAAGAAAGCGGGTTGTCATGAACACAACCAGAACAATTTTTACAAGAATGTAATGCCTAAAAGACCTAGCGATTGAGAATCCAATACTTTAGATCTAGTGATATCGCTCACATCATAATTTATTACTATTATTATTAAAGATTGTCGTGAAAACTTACCTAAAAAAAAAAAGAACATGACCATAACAGTTATAGGAGTTGAAAATTCAAATGTCTAATAAGAAACATGTAAAAAGAAAAATTGAGAATCCAATGGCTAAGAGATGTAGTGGTATTGATCATCATGGCTTTTCTTATCTACAATTTTTAGTGGCAATGCACCACTTTGCTCACCAACATTTCGCCGCCTATCAAAACAATAAAACAAAGTATTATTTACAATGTGGTCCCAAATACCCTATAGTAGTACTTATGATAAAATTGATTATACGTCACCACTATGACATCACTCTCCCTCTTCCTGTTGTGACAAGTGGCTCCCATGGCAAAGAACCTTCGGTGAATTCTCCTCGAAAGTGTGTATGAAAGAAAGAGCTACAAAAGCAAAAGAGATATATATCATAATTTTCTTAACACTATATATATATATATATAATATACCATAAACTATATTCTATATTCTTATATATTATTTATTTGGGAAACTCACCTAACAAGCCTATCCCCATCTTTCACTAGCTCTACCACTTCCATCTCCAGCTTCTTGCTTGCTTATCTATCTCAATGGACTACCTTCAAAACCCTAATTCTAACCTTAGTAACACAAACCTCACTGGAAATAGTGACCCTTGGTCTTTCGATTTTGAGTTATCAGAGTATTTGATGCTTGAGGAACATCATCATCATCATGGTGTGGACCAAGATTCAACATCACAAAGCATGGCCTCATCAGAACAGGTTATGGGGGGCTCTAGTGGATCCTCTGGTGCAGCATTAAGAAACAACAGCATGCAAGTGATACAAATCTTTTTCTTTTTGTTTCAAAAAATTATTATCATGCTTAAATTATGGTATTTTTTCACATAACCGCCCAACTTTCAGAAAGTAATTCTGATTGTTTAGATCTTCAATAAGTTGTGAAGCATATACATGAAAGAAGGTTTCTTTTACATATGTGGGATGTTCATTACATTGGAAAGTGGTGACTGCAAACATTCAAATCTTCATCTTATTTTATGGTCTTTGTTGAATGAGAATAATAACCTTTTATTTTTTGTTTGTTTTTTAAATTTTTGTAGAAGATGCAAAGATGGGGTTAAGAAAAACAAGATGGAAGCGGGTCATAGGGTTGCATTTAGAACAAAATCTGAGCTAGAGGTAATGGATGATGGATTTAAATGGAGGAAGTATGGGAAGAAGTCAGTGAAAAACAGCCCAAACCCAAGGTAATTAAATATACTCTTGAATTTTCAAACTTTATGATTCATTATTATTATTTCTTTTATATATATATATATAGTTGTACTTTTTTAAAAAAATTGTTTTGCTTAAGATGGTGAAAGAATTGGATAAAGATGGGCTAATGTGCGTAATAATTGATTTTTTTTTTCTCAACAAAAATGGTGGATTGGTTTGATACATAAAGAGCTTCCCAACAGTAATGTATTGGAGCTGTGTAGATGTCATCTATGCTAATTGCATGGGGTTATAACCAGTCGATCTCGTGGTTTAAATGCTTTCAATGGACCCCAGCTTCGATGTATGCATTTTTGGCTGGTTAGGCTGCTCATTACTACTGTGTCTCTCTCACACACATAATGAGCACTGGGTAGCTAATCAACTTTGAGATTGAAAAACCCATCTTTGAGTTTTCTTTTTGTTGATCAATGGGAGCCGTTCAACCTGACATTGCTTATCTCATAAGAATTTTGTTTGTTTATTTATCAATAAGTTAAGAATAGATCTGAAAATCGAAAAGAATTATTCTTGGATTAAGCTAACATATAAGATATTGTTTCTTATAACAACTTGTTAGATATAGTATTAGTACTATACTTTTGGATGTTGCCACCGTATATATGGACTTAAGACAGTTAAGACACCCACATCCACTGTCTGACATACACTTTTAGCTGAGTAATTTCTTCTGCCTCTATTCTTCTTCTTCTTGTGCTTGCCTCTATGACGCATATATACGTGCTCTTGCACTAGGGTCTTCCTGTGTTTGTATTGTGTGTGTGAGAGAGAGGGGGAACATCATACAGCAGGCAAAGAGGCTTGTATTATTATCATTATATCACTAAACAGATGCTTCCAATACTGAAGGTAAGGAATATGAGTAGAGAGTAAAGGAAAAGATGCCTTTTATAAAATAATTGTCATGTGTCGGAAGACAAATGATTAAGAGTCTCAGACCACAATCGACATTCAAGCAAGTGGACAATTCTCTTATATAACAGCTTTAGATACACTTCCTTAGCCAACAAAAAGATTTGCGTCTTATGCATATTAATTAGTACATGAGCTTAGATTTTGGATTATTTGACAGCAATAACTTTTGTGGTACAATGTATGCTTAAGATAATTAGGGGTATGATAGTGAAAGATTCATTAATTGTAGCCAGCCAACTTCACCTGAAGTTTTGGGTCTTCATAAACCCTACACTTTGAACTTGAGTTGATCATAATAATCATACACATCACTCTAGTTTGCATACCTTTTGCACCGTTCTAGTCCTATGCAAAAGCATGGTCGTCCAACTTTTTTAGTTCTATATTTATGCAAAGCATGGTAGCTTCAGGATAATGGTGAGTTATGCAGGATGTGCTATAGCTTTGTCGATTCTAGTTATACACATACACTACTGAAAAGAAATAATTATTAATACTTATGGAGATATAGTTTCATAAATAGAGAGTAACATCCACTTGTCAATGAATTTTTGGTGTAATACTTGATTGATGTAAGAATTTTTCACTAATTTAGGTACAATTTCTTAAATTAATTGTACCTTCAATTCTCAAATTAAATTCAATCAAGTGATTTGTCCAATGCACTACGACCATATATCTTAGTGACTCATTTGCCAATGCCCTTATTTGTATATAATTAAAACTTCCAAGTTTCAAGACCACACCCACATAGTAAATTTTAATTAAGAAAAAACAAACCCTTAGATAACACCTTAAAAGTTGTACTTAACTTTTACCAGTGGAGTTTTCATTCCTTTCTATAGTCATTTATAAGACTCAAGTGGAGTTTTCTTATAATTATTAGCTGCCTTGCATTGGTTAGTAGTTACCCACTTGCCCAGTGGGTTGGAACTTTCTGTTGGAAGAGTAGTTCAGGATATAGTAGTGCTTCTCAAATTAATGGTGGGTCAATAATTGTTAGGTATGATTCTTGGGGTCCAGAGAGTAAGGAGGCTAAGCTTCCTGGATAGATTAGCAACTAGAGTATATGTGCTTAAAGCTTTGTAAAAGAATGGGGTGAGTTATAGGAGGAATTGGGAGGGCTGAAAGAGAAGGAGAATGATGGTGAAGTGTTAGTCCAAAAGAAATATCTTTGTGGAAGAATGTGGTCTATTTAGATGGCCATTTGGAGCCTAATTAATTGGACAGAAAGACAGTTGTACAAACACTACCCAAGCCATCTTTTCAAATTTCAAAATACAAATTTTGCAGCTGGACCACATATAAGAGACATTAATTATATGAGTCTATTTAGAATATTAGTGGTTTCAAATGATAAAAGCCCACAGTTTTGAAGTCAAATCAACAATACGCTGTTATTTTTGAATGTTCAAACTTAAGACTTATCTTATGTTGAAACTGTGATTACTAAATAATGACTTTATGTTACTCTTGAATGTTCAAACTCACGACTTATCATACACTAATTAAGACTATAACTCTTTAAACTCAAAACTTATCTTATATTAAAACTGTGATTACTAAATAATGACTTTATATTACTCTTGAATGTTCAAACTCACGACTTATCATATACTAATTAAGACTATAACTCTTAGGAAACTACCTTGGAAGTAGTGGGCGATGGTAATGAATTAACATAAGAATACTAAAAACTATTACATAGATAGTCCAATTGAAGGGAATCCTATGGCAAGCAACATGATTATGCCCTTTTATTAGCCTTATTCTTGACTATGTTTATTTTTGGAATATATTTGGCTCTCATGCACTTGGTACTTCTACTTGAAATTTTACTATGTTTATCTTTTGAGATAGAAAATTCTAATTGATATTATCTTTTTTAAAATTAAAGGAATTATTACAAATGTTCAAGTGGAGGATGTAACGTGAAGAAGAGGGTCGAAAGGGACAGAGATGACTCAAGCTATGTGATAACAACATATGAAGGAACACACAACCACGAAAGCCCTTGTATGGTCTATTATAATCAGATGCCTTACATGATTCCTAATGGTTGGACATCACAAGCTTCATCCCACTCTTCTACGCCATGAAAAACACAACTTTTTTTTTTCTTAGTTACTATTCTAGACAAGGTGTTGGTACTGCACCAGAGTCAAAGAGTGTGACAGAAATGACGATTTGTGTATAATTTATAATGTGGAAAGAGAATAGTAGTAGGGACTTGCTGGGAATTTGGAACAGCTATTGTGTAGGCGTGTTGGCATTAGGTGGGCCCACTATGGGCTTGACTCTGACTGCACTAGTTTGGGCCTGACACTTCAGGCTCCTGGGCACCCAAATAGAAAATGGGGCCAGACTTATCCATAAACTCAGGTTTATAGGTTTACTTTATGTATATTGAAGTTATGTACGACTTTGCAGTTTCACTTAAGAAGAGAAATTATGTACTACCATTATAAAATAATAATATTTAGGACCAAAAAAGAAATAGAGCACAATTGAAAATTCTGGGTCAACCGATTATTACATACATACCCACCGCTATGTAGTTTTATTTATTTATTTATTTTTTTTCCTGAGGAAAACGTAGTTTAATTATTGGAGTTATAAAAAATAAAAAATAAAAAATAACACCGATAGAGAAAATATTTTTAGGTAATGAGCCACATCAGTTCTTTCAAAAAATTTATTAGATTTAGTGAACTTTTTTTTGTTTTTTTTAAATTTACCTAATTAAAGCCGATGACCTTTAAATTAACCAATACTTAATGGCATTTTTAATGGAGATGTTTAGGAAACTAGGATTCAAATTCCTGTCCCCCAATTAATATGTATAAAAAAATACCTAATAAAAAATTAACAAATTATAAGATAATTAATCTTTAAACTCTATACTTTAAGGGTAATTTTTAAACTTTACAGATTCAAAAGTTTTAAATTAAACCATGAAATTTATGATTATTATAAATTCAACCTTACAGTATTGCAAGTTTCAAACTGAATACAATTTTTTTTTTTTTTTAAAGAATCATATCAATTTAAACCATAAAATTTTGGGGGTTATTTTTGTGTTTGATTAGGGGTTGAAATTGATACAATGGTAAAAGATCAGAATTCGATTTGAAACTAATAAACCTTTAGGTGATAGGATTCAAACCTGAATAAACAAAACTATGCGTTTTTTTTTTTTTTTTTTTTAAATAGAAACTATGGGGTTTTTGGTTGTTGTTGTTGAGAAACTATTCTGAATAAACAAAACTATGCGTTTTTTTTTTTTTTTTTTTTAAATAGAAACTATGGGGTTTTTGGTTGTTGTTGTTGAGAAACTATGGGTTTGATTAGGTATGATGGAGTACAATTATTGTTGAATTACATCAAATAAAGGTGAGGAGATTTGTACTCGCATTAAAAACAATTATGGGTTGGAGTTGTTGATGATATAAATATATATTGTAAATACCAGATTTGAGTCTCTAGCCCAAAAAGTGGGTAGACTTAAGCTCAGAAAACCCAAACCAATGAATTTGTAGAGAGTGAGTTGGAAACCTGGGCTTTAATAAATCAAACAACCACTAAAGTGGATTCAGATGACAAGAGAATGAAGATAGACAAGTTTATGCTGAGAAAAATCTTCCTCGGCAAGGTTTGAGGAGATCTACTCTTATATATTTCTTTCAGGTTTGATTACAAAGTCAATTCTTGATGCTACAGTATTTTTCTCTTAGTTTCTCGATCCTCTTCTCCTATTGCTTCCTTTTTATTTTATACTCTCTTCCCCTTTCATCTTTACCCTCCACATGTAGGCCAGATGGGTGGTGTTGATACTTGTCCCATTAGCACCTTCAATAAGTCTTTGTGTAGTAGTTGTAAGGTTGAAAACTACTATTAATGTATCACTTTCATATTAATGTGGCCAGAGAGTTAGATACAGAGCATTTAATGTGGTGGTAGCAGCTTTCTCCTTAGATATTTTAGAACTCTCCTATGTCCTATGTTTCTGCAATGTTTATCTGTGCCAATAGAACTTTTCAAAACGTTCCCCTGAACGATAGACCACCTCGTCAAACCTCGGCTTGGGCCTCAGGCTCAATATACACATAGATAATGAACTCCTAGCCTAATACCCCTATATATATATATATATATTGTTATAACAAATAAGGTTAAGGAAATTTGAATCTGATTTCTTTTTATAAAAAGAATCAAGCAAATGAACATAAAATAGTCATGCATTCGTTTAATAATAGAGTTTGAATTTGGTAAGAATGAGTTGTAAAACCCAAATTTTACAATTTCAAATAAGAGATTGTCACATCAGTATTTTATAGAGAATTCAACCTGAAATTTCCAAAACGTGAAAACAAAAATAGAGAAAACTTGTGTCAAAAGAAAACAATCACACGCACAATACAATATTTACATGGTTCGGCAATTTGCCTACGTCCACGGAGTTGTAGGGATTTCACTATTATCAGGAAAAAATACAAAGTGTGGCTACAGTGTTTCAATCTCTCAAGAATGACAACAATCAAGACGAAAACCCTAATCACCAAAACTGGTTTCTATATCTTGCGCACAGGATTCACAATGGGCTACAAAACAGGCCAAAATTTTTTTCTCAGGGGCATTGCTCCCAGACCCCCAGGAGTCTTGTCCATGAACACTCCGGCTTGGGGCTGTTAGCCCAAGCCTCCGCTCCATGGACTAAGCCTCAAAAAATCCCCCATTAAAAAATCACGCACCATTATTTTGGGTTCGGGTCGAGTCGTCAACCAGATCAAACACAACTAGGCTCCACAAAGCCTAACACATTTTACTTAAAATTTAATACATCCTACCACACCTAATAACATCTCAATAAACTCTTAATTTAGTTTTGTGTGTGTATATATATTTATATATATGTATGTATGTATTAGAACTAATTGGATGTGATTGTACTTATTTTTAAATATGTAATAAGATGATGTGGTATGTTGGGATTGGAGTGGTAAAATATAAGTTTTACACTACGTCCTTACAAAATTTAATCTCTTAATAACAACCTTTTCTTTTAAATATTTATATTATTTTCTTATGTATTGTTTTTTAATTATTCACCTTTTCTAGGGACAACTATATTTTAACTAATTTTCTGCTAAAAAAGGAAAAAAAGAAAAAAAAAAAACCTACACAATAAAATGATTTTTGATAGTAATTTCTTTAATGTTGCTGTATAAACTTAAAAAATCCAAAATTTTTTTATGTATATATTTTTAATTTAATTTTTAGTGTTACAAATAATGCTATCCATTCTATCCTACCTTAAACTAATTAAAACTCAATAATAAGCTTCAATTAGCTTAGTTTGTAAAGTCTCTGATGATTAATTAAGTGATTTGAGATTTAATTCATGCCTACATCAAAAACTAATTGATGTCTTGATTTAATATAAAAAATTATTATTAAGAGCAAACATCATAAAATCAAACTCTCTTAAAAAAAAAAAAAAAAAAACTCAATCATTTCTATTACTTTATATAATAGTAAAAGCCTAATTCTCAATTCTTTACCATAAAGACATGTTGCATATGAAATTTCCGAACCAACGCAATTTCACACCACTTCAACTCCACCCAATTGGTTCACTCAGTATTTATTTTTGATAAAGCAGCGCAGCGTTAAAGATTTTATGATTAAATTAGATTTTGATCTCTTCTAAACAAATTCCAATTAAACAAGTGATTTTTTTTTTTTAACAGATGCTTTAATTTAAACCTTTTTTTTTCCTACTGTATTTATTTATTAACTAATATTAAATATCCAAAAAAAATTAAGAATATGAATGAACCATTAAATTATACACGCGCTTTTACTAAGGTGAACAACACGCAGCAATAGCAAGAGAACACTATTCCTGCCTAGTTGTTCATCTTCTCCAGCAAATCCAAGCACCCACATTGGATTTCGAGCCTCACCGATCTAAACCAATTTTGCTTACCGTTTTTTATTTTGTTTCCAACATTTTTTGTTGGACCCTAAAAATAAAAAAAACACAGAACCAAAAATCCCACTCATTTCCTATTCCTTCAAATCTTGTTCTTTGTTGTCTATTATTCAATACTGAACTCCTCCATCAATTTGGAGCAAGACCCGCCTCTTGTTTTTGTGGTTTTGTGAGCTTAAACTTGTTCTTTAACTGACCCAGTTCTTATTTTTTGTGATTTCCAAAGAGACCCACTTCAAGATTTGTAGCCAGATCTATTTTGTTGCAGCTGGGGTTATTGGGTTTTTTTTTTTGGAGATGTATAGTAATGGGTTTTGTAATTCAAGCTTAGATCTTGGGCTAATCTTTGTTTAGTATGGATTTGAGATTGGGATCCGGGGTACCCAATTGGAAAACTTGTTTCTTTTCATGGAGGTTGAGTTTGTTTGATGGGACTTAGAGTTGGAGAGATTTGTGAATGTGTGAGTTTTGAGGGAGAGTGAATTGGTTGGTGGGTTTTTGTTTGTTTGGCTTTGTTTGGAGTTTGAAGTGATTTTTGGAGGAAAACATGTTTTGGAGAGGGGAGCGTGATAGGGAGAGGGAGAGCAAAGAGCAAAATGGTGGCCCACTTTCTGGTCAGGTTCGAGTGCTTGTTGTTGGTGACTCAGGTACTTGTTAACTTAATCTTCTTTCTTTGCTGTTTTGTAACTCTATGTTGGTTCTGGCAATTTTGATTGCTTTTGGTATATGTGTTGTTTTATATATGCTTGTATGGTTCTGGTAATGTGTTAGTGTGATGGAAGTTTAATGATTTCCTTATGTGTTAACCCCATATATAGAATAGGGCTGCTGAGACTTAATTTCTGTTTGAAACAATTTGGATGAATAGGAGGTGAATATTTGTATGAGTTTGCTTATTTGGATTATATTAGCGCATGAACTCTGGATCAAGAAGTGCAACTTAAGTAGACTGATTGAACTTTTATTTTTATCACTCTTACCTCCATGAACTGTAATTATACAAGATCTCATTTCATTCTCAGATGATTACTGACATTTAGAAAAGCATGCAAGAACTTAAAGTGTAGACCTATATTACTGAAACTATAGACCTATATTAATTGATGGATTGATATTCCATGACTTTTAAACTCCAAATTGGAAGTGTATGTGGCCTTTGTTTCAATCATTGTATGGCAGATGGTTGCGGGCATATATATATTTTTTTCTTATTGGAAAGTTACAGAACACATGGTAGGTTTTGAATGCATGATTTCACCCTCCATCTTGTTCATACAGGCAGAAGTTGGTGCCATTTGAGCTATAGCTCATTGGCATAGACTTGAAACTCTCACTGGTTAGGATGACTGACTTAAATGACAGAATTTACTCTGATTGAATTATTCAGTAAGACTTGTTATCAATGAGATCAGGCTTAGAGATTTATTTTTTTTATTACTGGAAAACTCTACTCTCATTGTATGTCGGGAGGACTTGGTTACTGTTGCCATACTTTTGGCAAAACCTTACCTGCCTTTACCTTAAATTAAGATTAGAATTGTAGATCTTAATAATTTCAAGAAGTATATGAATTCTTCAGGTGCTTATAACCCAGGGTGTGTGTTTCTGTATGTATGCGCATACATGTTGGTTTTCAGAACTAGGTTGTACTAGACAGTGATTGGCTCTATGCTGAGAAACTGCGTTAGTTTGAAGTTATTTTAAAGCATGCAGACTGTGATTTGAATTTGAGCTTTTTCATAGGCATTTATTTGATTTTGTGCTCGTGCCTAACATGAGATATGCTAATCTAAGTAAATGAATGACAAATGGAGGAAGACCCATAATCTGCTTTCACTACATGAGTGCTGCTTTTTGTATGTGTGTACATATAGCATTCTTTTATTCTTTTTTTTTTTTTTTTTTTTTTTGTTACTTCTCTTAATGTTTAGGTACTTATTTTCAATTCATAACCTTTTGATAGGAGTTGGGAAAACTTCTCTTGTTCATTTGATTATCAAAGGCTCCTCCATCACTCACCCTACTCAAACAATTGGGTGTACTGTTGGTGTGAAGGTAAGATTTAATATTCTTTTAATTCTGCAAGGAAATTTTAAGATGGTGCTGAAATTTAATTTTGCACCAAGTAATTGCTGTTTCTTTTATCCAGCACATTACTTATGGATATTCTGGGAGCTCTTCAAGTGGCATAAAAGGTGATGCTGAGAGAGATTTCTTTGTTGAACTATGGGATGTGTCAGGCCATGATCGTTACAAAGACTGCCGGTCTCTTTTCTATTCACAAATTAATGGTGATTACTGAATTTCCATCCTTTCACGAATGACATATTCTCCTCATAGCTAATTGTGTATGTCAAAATGACTCAAATCTAAAAAAAGAAAGAAGTCCTAAAAGAACATGTGTATGTCAAACCTGAAGAAGGTAAAAACTGTTCCAAAAGTGTAGTAATTTCCAATAAGTGATACATATATTTAGTTAATAAATACACTGCCTTGCTTAGGCTTGTCACTAGTCAGTGTATAAGTAGACATTATTGCATCTCCTGATCCTTTCAGGTTCTATACGGTGATGATCCCATATTTGACTTTCATACTATGAAAACCGAGTTTTGAGAACCCTGGGTTAGTCAGTTGGACCCATCCCGCAAGTTGCCAGTGTATTGACATCAAGTGAAGAGTAAACAAATGCATATATGCCCCAACTAAGTATTAGTTTCTCATTGAGTCTTGAGTTTGATGCTGTAGAAAAGTGAACTTAGTAAATAATCTAGAAAATTCTTCTTACTTGTTACTTGATCATAGTTATTTGGTAATTTGTTGAAAGTAAATCTGTGAAAATCAAAGATGAAGTTTAAAAAATCTATCTTTTAGAGGAAGCTTTCTGGAGCCATTTATAAAATTCTTGCTATCTCACATTTCTCATAAGTAGTAGCAGCATACTGATATTATCACTGTAGTGATACACAAATCATTCCATGGTGAGATAAAGTTCTTTTCCTAATTTCAGTTCCCATTGAAACTAATGGTGCCTCAATATTTATTGCAAACAGGGCGATCCTATGGTTTCTACTTATGGTTCTGGCATGAAATTTGGATGCAGGTATTATTTTTGTTCATGATCTCTCCCAGAGAAGGACAAAAACAAGCTTGCAGAAATGGGCAACTGAGATTACTGCAAATGGGACCTTTTCAGCTCCCCTAGGATCTGGAGGTCCCTTTGGCCTTCCTGTCCCATATATTGTTATTGGTAACAAAGCTGATATTGCTGCAAAAGAGGGTACAAGAGGAAGCAGTGGCAATCTTGTTGATGCAGCTCGCCAGTGGGTTGAGAAGCAGGGTTTGCTTCCATCCAGTGAAGAACTTCCGCTGACTGAGAGTTTTCCAGGCAGTGGAGGCCTTCTTGCAGTAAGAATTTGGACTTAATCTCTTAAGTTTCAGTGCATGAATATTTGTTCAACTTGGGGTATTTTCTCTCCTTTCTTCTTGGCTAATGCTATATTAGTGGTTTCAACATGGACCCTATAATTGAGTATCATGAGTGATGTTTTTGAGCTAAGGTGTGGCTTCTTATACAGAAAATTAAGTGTTTTTGGTTGCCATGTAAACAAGAAATGTCAGCTTCCAGAACTAATGGTCTTATTTTAATCTTAACAAATTTGGACAGAAGGACAAATTTGAAATAATGTTAAAAATTGGAGGACAATATGGTATAATTATAAGAACTGCGACTAGTTAATGAAATTGGACAATTACTTATCAACAAAAAAGAAAAAAGAAAATTGGAGAGTCAAAAGTGTTCTTTATCCTCCTATTTTCATTTTCAATTATGGGTAGTTTTATCTTGTCTGTTAGGAAGACCTGTGCAACAAATTTAAAAAAAAAAAAAAAAGGTTCCATTCCTAATTTCATATAGGAAGACCTGATGGTCATTTAACTCCTAAACTATCTTATTGAAAGGCAGGTGTAGCATGTAGTAAAACTAAAACAGTAGTATTTGATGCAACATATGTATTTATGTAATGGTGCATGTCATACTACTTTATATATGTAATGGTGTATATGTTGGACATGCAGGCTGCTAAAGAAGCAAGATATGACAAGGAAGCTGTGGTGAAATTTTTTCGTTCGGTCTGTATTCTTGGTTCTTTTTGTATGTTTTGCCCCTCCCCATTCCTTTCCTTTCCCTTCTTTTTGGGATGTCATCCAACTTTTGTGTCAACCCTTTGTTTCAGCTAATCAGAAGAAGATACTTTTCAGATGACTTATCTGTACAAACTCCTTGGTCTATTTCTTCAGTGCAGAGAGTCTCACATCGTTTAGATGAAGATTTAAGTGATGAGGATCAGTCTTATAAGAATACGAGGTACTCTCTGCCGAACACTTACAATTTCTGATTTGTTTTCAATTCAGAGCTTGTTTATACTACAATCACAATAATCATCGTTGTCAGCCGCATCATCTTGTGCTGAAGTATGCTTGATTAAAATTAGATCTTTTGCATTTGATAGATTATGGTAATTGATTTTTAGACTCTATATGATTACATTTCAATTTGTTTATAATAGCTCTTTGGGTTTGCCTTTATTTAATTTATCAAAAAGATGGAGGAAAGGACAAGAACCCTGAAATCTTTTTCTATGAAGGGTTTTGTATGGTAGTTTATTTTTATTGGTAGTTACAAGTCTTACTGATTGACTCCTTTGATACGCTGCTTTCTCTCTCTATGGCATGAATTCTTTATCTTATCATTTGTTGTCTTTCTACTTTTAATTTGTTTTCAGTCACCCTATGTGTAGCTATGCTTACCAATATATTTACTGCCAGCAGCTTAAGTGATGATCCTTACAAATACAACGTGTTTCCTCCCCTTCCAGCACAACGCAATCTCACACCACCTCCCACGCTTTATCCTCAGCAGCCAGTTTCAGTTTCAGAAAGTTACAGCCTCCCCAGATTTTCCCTGACTGGCTCTTCAGAGTTCAGCAGTAATGCCAGATCAAAGCGCTCAGATATAAACGTGTGATGATCACTGCCTCTAACTGCAAAGATTGCACATATAAGCTGTTAATCCATTTCTTTGCCATGCTGGTTAAACGTTTTATTGATTCTTTTATATCTACAAGCTTTCCCATAGTAAGTGGTTTTTGTCATACCATTAATTAAAGTGTATGATAATTAATTGTTGAACCTGAAACTACAGGTGATTTTTTGTAATTGAACTCTCTTAATTTTTTTCTTAGTAATTCTGTTTGTAAAGCATTTTTTAAATGTACAAGTGAAAAATTACTTTGGATAATGAATATAGTGAACCTTGACATATATTTTCGAGTGCTTCTGGTATCAATTGACCTTTTATGGTCATAAAGCTGAAACCTACAATATAGCAAACTTATACTTTCCCTACTTTTAAATTTTAATCTTAGTGGTGTTTTGGCAAACTGGCAAGAGTTTATTTTGTAACTTTATTGAGTAAAAGTTGGCTCAAAAAAAAGCTCGGTTGTTATGTAAAATGTTCTTTTCTGATTTTTAATTTGAAATTAAATTCTGTAATTTTGGAGCTTGAAGATTCAAAGTTCTCTCTAATTTATTTTTATGAAAGAATCCAAGGAACTAGCTAATAACAACTTTTTGCGTAGGTTTACCGTTAACAATCATCTTGATGAAAAGAGCAAGAGTTGGCTTCCAAGTGAATTGCAGTTTCCTGACATAGAAATATAGAATATGAATTGTAGAAATTTGCATCACTATAGAGTATTACATAAAAAATACAAAAATCATTTGACTAACTAAAGATTGACAAACTTTAGCTCTATATTGGTTCGAATCTAAACGTTGTAGTTTTTTCCACTAAAGAATTATCAGGAGCTAAAGAGTCATTGAGTGCTTAGATTGGTTAACATGTCCATATTGCTCCCTGCTTTCTAAGACTAAAATGCATAAGGCTCTCCCATATTCATTTTTCCTCTGGGAATAGTTGTTCAAAAATTGGCAACCGACGAGTTGTCCTGTTTGGATTATATAAGAAGTCATCCACAAAATGATGAAATGCCCTCCTATAATGAAACTCCATCTCTGGGCTCATGTGCTCTGGTTTTTCTGGCATTATGCCTTCCCTATATGGTGACCAATTCTCAACTGAAGTAGTGCACTTCTCATTTGTCCCTCTTGTTATTAGTATCTCCTGCTGCTGCTGCTGCTGCTGCTGCTGCGGTGTGTTTATAAACTTGCTCTCGGTTTGCTTCTTGTCTCTTGTTGTTAGCATCTGCTGTTGTGTTATGTTTTGGGTGGTCTTGTTTGTGGTCTTTCTCTTGCCATCCATGTATGGTGGTGACCAAGCCTCAACTGAGGTGCACTTTTCATTTGTCCCTCTTGTTCCTCTAGTTGTTGGCATCTGCTGCTGCTGCTGCGGTATGTTTCCGGTGGTCTTGTTAATGGCCTTGGTCTTGGTTTTCTTCTCGTAAGATGACATTGTTAATGCTTGAGAATAAGAAAGAGTTTTACCTGCTTGAGAATAAGAAAATTATTAGATAACAAATAGACACAACACAATCAATATGAATTTCGAGTGAATAATTATTCAACACACCTGTGAATCTCTCTTCTTATATAATAATGTCTCACATTAATTAAATTAATTAGGAGATCCATTATTAATGAGATATGAGAGAGTACCATTTTATGAGAACATATACTAGTAAGATTACAATTTTTTTATTATTTTTTATTTTTTATAATATAAATACAATACAATTTGAACACAAGTCTTTTATTCAATGACAAAAAATCGAGCTAATAAATTGAACCCACAAAAATTAATATCTTAATACTACTCGGACAAATAATTATTTTTAATTGGATTAAATTAGATCCTTTTGCTGTACCCCATATCTATGGTTTGAATCCAACTTCTCTACTGCCTATATGCATAGACAATAACAACAAACACAACCTTACTCCCAAAATCATTATAATATATAATATATAATTGGCAGCAAAAAGATATACATATATACGTAGTAATAGGATTAGGATTATTAGTACAATTTGGACTGAGATAATATCATGAATCTTGATTTGAATAATATCATGGGTTTGGGTTTTAACTTTCAATATCTTTAACATTAACTTTGTTTATGTCATTACGCCACGGCATGCAACAATCTAATTTAAGTGATCAAACGAGTAAATTTCATTTAAGTATATTTAATGTTATTACATCCTAAATTTCGTCGAGTTATTAAGAATAGATTGCAAATCGATTTTACAAACTTTGATCAATTAATCCAATTCCAACCCAAAATTTTGCAGTTATTGTACCAAATTCAGTTCTAACCTAATTTAGTGCCTACTTATATATGTATCTAATTAAGCCTACCAATTTGTTGTCGCGAACCAATGCAACCAGTAAAACTAACAAACATGATTATTTTTTTTTACCCCCCAAAATAAAAGAGAAAATTTAAGGCCGTGAAACATAACCCACCCAAAACCCATTCCATAAAGCTTTAAACCCTGATAGTGTGGTGTGGTGTAGGGTTAGAATAACCACAAAGCCTACCCATGCAAAAGAGATTTGAAGATTATTATAAGAAAATCTTCCGAAGAAGTTTATGTTTCTATTTGTGATTACTTGTATTCTATAAAGAACATAATAAAATTAATCACCAAGAAGATTAAAAGAAAGTGAATGAGAGAGAAACATAAAGAATTCATACATAGATACAAAATTCCACATATATTTACAATGTGGCAGAAGCTGTGCAAGTGCAATATTATGTGTGTTTTATATAATATATGCATAAACATCATATAAAAATACATACTGTTATCAGAGGCATTCAACAAAAAGAAGGTATCTTTATACTGTTATCAGAAGCATTCACAGAAAAGAAGGTATCTTTATAGTTTTTGCTTGGGTACCAAGAAACATACTGATCACGCACAGGCTATATATAAAACTCAAAATACAAACAAAGATCCACAAAACACAGATATGGAAGAAAGAATATAAACGAAAAAGAAATACAGATTGAGACTATAAAAATAAAAGTTGAAAAAAGATCAACACGTACCAGCAGAGGACGAAGAGTTTGTACTTTGTGGAAACATAAGAAATTAAAGACAGTAGAAACAAGAAGAAAGGGCTGTGAGAGGGTTTTGGTGTTATGTTATGTATATATATACAGTATACTACTAAGTACAAGCTTTGTCGGCTTCTCACCCAAAAAAGAAAAAAAAAAAAAGCTAGGTCGGTTCGCAATGCTCTTCTTTGTGCCTAAAGAGAAGGGCTGAGATTTGATTCGTTTTTTATCTAAAAGAATTTAATTAATTAATCTATAAATACAGAGCTACATATGTGGATTTCAGACCAAAAGATTTTGCGCAAGTTTTTGGGTGTGTTTGCTTCAGTTTTTTTAAATTAGGCTTTTGAAAAAGTGAGTGTTTTAAAAAGTGCGATATGATATTAGACTTTTTAAAAAAGTTAAGTATTTGATAAAAACTGTTAAAAAATTATTTTTGAAAAAAAAGAGTGTTTGGTAGTATTTATAAAAGTAGCAGTTTGAGTTGTAAATTATCAAAAAAGGACAATGTATATATAAGAGAATTTATTTCATACTTAAACCAACTACTTAATAATACTTACTTAAAAAAATTACTTAATAATAATAATAATAATAATAATAATAACAATAATAATTTATTGTTTACTAAAATTTGTTGTAAAAATATTGCTAACTAAAATTTGTTATACAAATATTTTAAAGATAGCATTTCTCTAATATAATTTTTTTTTTCATAAACCTACTTAAAAAAAAAAAAATTGTTCAAGCCTGTGCCCCACACCACACGTATAACCAACACAAAACCTTTTTTTTTTCTCCTTTTTTTTCTCAGCCACATCTTCTTCACCTTTTGTCTTCTTTATTTGTCCCTTATCTCTATTTTCCTCCACACAGCACACACTTCTTCACATTTTTTCTTCTTTCAAGTTTCAACACCTCTCTCTGTCTCTCTGTCTCTCTGTCTAACTCTGTTTCACATCCTCTAAACTATTACTTCATCAAAGGGGAGAGAGTGAGAACCGAGAAAGATCAAAATGAAAGATAGAGAGATCTTGGCAAATCCAAAGAAAATGAAAAACAACAAAGATAGAGAGGTGGTCGCTGGTCATTGACTGAAGATTGGATCAAAGTAGAGCAAACAAAAGGGAGATACTGCATAAGGAAAGATTTTGCTATATTCCGATGTTTTTTTGTTTTGCATTTTGAGGAATCCTAATTTGCAAGGGATTGATTATTATTATTATTTTTTTTTCCTTAGCTGATTTGGGAATTTGTTATAGATTTTTTTGTATTAGGATTTAGAAATTTGTTATTGAATTGAACCTAGGCTAGACGCTATTTTTGTGTGGTCTTTGTAGCAATTAATTTATTAAAGGGTTCTGGGGCTGCAAATGATGATCTTCCTTGAGAAATTTAAGAAAACACAATGGGCAATTTGGAAATAGGTGATGGTTTTCCAACGGTAATGTTTAAAAGCCCTTTGGCTTTTGCAAAAGCAACTGAGAGCTGCCTTACTATAAAAGTGCTATTCCTTCACAAATTCAAAATGTAGTGTTTTTTAGAAAAAGTAACTTTCAAACCTTACCAAATGTGCTTTTAATTTTTTTGGTTTCAAAAAGCCTATTTCAGCTTCTAAAAGTTGAAACAAACGCACACTTTAGGTCAATAGACTAAAGGCATTGATTTTTCTTTTCTTCTTTATAGATTTTTTTAAAAATAATATTGGATTTTATTTATACAAACTTCTCTATGAAAAAAAAAAGAAAAAACCCTTCTCTAAAAATATGTCTAAACTTAGGCTCTATTTATTTCGGCATTAACGTTTTCTGGAAAATAATCCATTTTTTAGAGAGTATTTTCTAAAAAACTATATTATTTTTTGGTGTTTGGTATTAATCTTGAAAATGGGCTTGAGAATGTTTTTTGGTGTTTTTTATAACATTTCTTTTATAATTTAAAACATATATAATATGTGTATTGTGTAAACCCACCTAATATAATCAATATAATAAAATAATAATAAAAAATTAAGAATGAATTTGGTTTTCAAACTAAAATTTTGACAATAGATACAGTTAAAATTAGCTATCCAATTTTCATGATCTTAAATACTCATCTTGCTCATGTATATAAACAATAATGTACATAATATATATATATATATATATATAAACCATACTCCTCATAATTCAAAATAACCATTATAACCTTAAGAACCATTTTGAATAGTTCAAAATGCCACATAGGCCTCATAGGTTTACTGGCAAACTAATATAGCACAAATAGTTTGATAAATATACCAAAAATTGTTATAGAATTATTGATCGATCCGTGAGGAGAATGAAAATAAAAACCTTATTAAAGAATGGTGTTAAAGAGGGGAGAAGAAATAGGGAGAAAAAAGAGAAGACAGATAGATAGAGAGAGAAATTTGTGGGAAGAGAAGAGGCCTAAAGGGGTGATAGTAAGGGTGTGAGAAAAGAGAAAAAATAAAGGAAGGAATAGAAGTGAGAGAGTTTATTGTGAGAAAGGCTAAATGAGTGAAATAAAATATTTTTTCCTTGGTTAGAAGAATATAATATTTATAGGAGCTATGCACTGTGTGAGAGAGAGATTGTTTTTTTTTTTTTTTTTGGGAAAACAACCTATAGAAAATAACCCTTATTTTTATAAGAGTTTTCCTTTGACTAAAGATAGCTTTTCGTTGACCAAATTTTCTTTATGCTACCAAATACTGAAAAATGTGGAAAATAATCTTTATAGAATGTTTTCTAGCGAAACAAACAGAGCGTAAGAAAAAAATTATTATATTAATTAAAGATTCCTTAAATTTTGATCAACAGATTTCTTAAATTCAGATCAAACACTACTTTGGAGACTAGAAAATTCTTAGATACTCCCGACGTGTGAGGAGTATGAAGAAATTGTGCTCTCTTCTCTCACATTCATGGTGGACCCCATCATGAATGTGAGAGGAAGGAGCATCATTTTCCGTACGTCAAGAGTACCTAAGAATTACTATTAGAGACTAGAGAGGCTAATCAATATGTTGATGCGCTAGTAAATTTCAATTAGGGTGTGTTTGTTTTGGCTTCAAATCACTTCTGAAAATGCTTTTCCGTAAAAGTGTGTGTTGGGTTGCGCATGGAAAATAGAATTTTCCGAAAAATCATTTACTTTGACGGTAAAATAGCCCGTTTGACCCGAAAAATATTTTCAGCTTCTGTTTTACCTTCAAATCATTTTCGGAGATGCGTAAAGAGAGAGAGAGAGAGAGAGAGAGAGAGAGATTGCGCTGTCGAGTTCAAGATCGCGCTGGAAAATTAGATCGTCGTCCTCGTCCCCTCCACACGACGATGAGATCGTACCACAAACCCACGAACTGATCGACCCACCTCGTCCACCAGCGAGATCGCACCACGAACCCACGAACCGATTGACCGATCCCTCATCCTCACCGACCCATCCCACTTCGCTAACCCACCCTTAAGCCGATCTGTCCACCGGCGAGTCTCATTACGCCGATTGCACCGCAACGATCAAGCAAAGATCGAACCTAGTCACATCACACCCTCAATTTGACTGGATTTGATGATTTTTTTTCTTTGGTTTTGCTTCTTTTGTATTTGTGGACTGAGAAATGATATTATATATTTGTTTGGAAGCTGAGAAAATGTGAGCAACAAGTAGAAAATGTGTTTTCTATAGTATTTTCAAGAATACAGCAAAACACTAAAAAATATTTTTCAAAGCATTTTTTGAAATGCAACCAAACACTTGAAAATATTTTCCTTTCCGAAAAATAGCATTTCTGGAAAATATTTTACATGAACCAAACACAGCCTTAGTTCAATTCATAAAATTTCTTATTATTGAAGAATGGATTTGGGATTGAATTTTGTTTACCCAAAAAAAAAAAAAATCAATTAATATCTTGGCTTGATGATATTGAGCAATCATCATGAAATAAACACCAAAATTTTCAAACCCTTTTGTGTCTAAAAAAAGGAGTTGACAAAGAGAAAGTGTCAATACTCAATCATGAACCTCCTTAGTGAGATTACTTTTATTATTACTTGGCATGTTTTAAATTAGATGGAATTTGTTGGTTCAACAAATTATTGTGTTAGTAATTTAGACTTTGTAATACTTGATTGTTAAAAATTTTGGGGTGAAATTTTTTATTAGTAGTGTTAAAGATTTGCTGTATTTTCATTGAGTATTGCTTGATAAAGAAATTCTTTGTGTTTTAAAATATTAATATTATTTATTATTAAACATTTTACAAAATGCCTTGTAGACCAAGGTAGTGTAAAGTCTTGTAGGGCAAGTTGCCCCAATCTGAGAGACCGGGTAAGGCAACATCTTTAGGAAATGATAAAAGAGAAAGTCAACCAAGATTTCACCTCTTTTAATCTCATTGATATTATATATATATATATATATTAAAGAACATACTTTTTGTCAATTTATAGAAATATAAAATTTGCGTGTGCTTGAAAAATTCTGTGATTATAGTTATACTTATATTTCACTTTTAAAAAGGAAAAAAAGGAAAAAAGAAAAAGAAAAAGAAAGTGAAACTTACCAACAATAAGTAAATTAGGTTTATCAATTAATTTATTTTTTAAAAATAATCTTCTAACTTTGCAATTTCAAACCTTTCCCTCTTAGACTCTTAAGTGCATGTGTAAAAAAAGTGTTTGAATTTAATTGAGTAACGAAGCTATATATCATTTTATTTTATTTTATATTTTATTTTTGAGAAGGGCTATATCTTGTTATTATATGATTCACTGATTCCCAATCTCACTCTCTCTTCCTTTCAAGGCAAAATTTGCCAAACAGTATAATATTGGGAAAATTTTACGCAGATGGCATGCTTTCAAAGTTTATTAGTTAGTTGAACTGTTTTTTGAAAATTGTGTACAACAAAATCGACTTCCAGCCAAAATTCCAGCCAAAATTGAGTTTACTATACTCAACTTCCTTTTTTATCCATCCCAGAGCTAATTTTCAGTAGAAAGTCGAGTATATTAAACTCAATTTTGGCGATTTTGGCTGGAACTCGATTTTGCTATACTTGATTTTCAAAAAACAATCCAATTAACTAATAAACTTTGAACGCATGCCATCCACCAAAATTTTTTTCAGAATCATACCATTTGGCAAATTTTGCTTCCTTTCAACGCTTCTTTAGCAAATGGATATGAGTTGTGAGATTCGTGGAAGAACAGATGCGATGCTAACATTGTCAAGGTGATATTTGTTCACTTCTCTACTCTGTTAACTAAGAAATCTAGTTTACCAGGTCATTGGTGATTGCCTGATGTCAAACGCAAAGTTTTTGGTACTCTTACAGTTGTTGCACCGATGTGGGCTCAACCTCGCAATCACTAAGATAGAATTTTGAAATTCTTTTTGATATTTTCAGCTATTGATTATATGATTTTGAAATCTTGATTTTCTCTTTGTCCATAGATAGAACAAGAAAAAACATTGTTGTACAATGCTTGGTTGCCCACTTTAGAAAAAACACACATAAATTACATCTTCTTAACTACGAATAGCTCACATCTAGAGAGCTCTTTGATTCCACATATGTTTTTTTTTTCTTCTTTGGCTGAAAATCTTGCTGGCGTCTAAACCGTAAGTACTTTTTGAATTGCATGACTCCCCTTAATTTATAGAATTCATTACTCCATATGTTAGTATCCATGTTTGTTCTTGCCAAGAGCCTTGTATCTCAACATGCACATCCTGATGTTTCCAACAGAGGCATTAGGGTTCATCATCTTGACTCCATGTTCAGTATATTAGGAAACACTTAACATTGTGTGATGTTTGAATTGTGCTTCATCTTTCACATTTCTGGACCAATTCTACAATGTCACTGGTGCATGAGGACTACTTTCCTACTATGCTTGCAGAAGTTTTCTTTTTTATCATCACGGCTCAATATTGATTATATTAGGAAATGGTTACATCAATGATGGCTTTAAAATGTTCTTTTTTTTTTTTACATTTTTGGTCTTATTTTTATGATGTCACTTGCATATGTGGACCACTTTCCTGAAGTGAGCAATTGACAATCAATTGAACTTAGCATGTGATGAATTTCTTTCATTAAAAATTGAGATAAACTATTAGCTACTTTAGCTTTTGCTTCGTGATTCTTGATGTACATGAAACATGTAGCAATGTGAGGTGGTTCAAGGTAGTAGTCCTTATATTTCCTCTGCTTTTTCTATGCCCCCCCAGCCCGGTAGAAAAATCTGTTATGGTATTTTTCTATCTCATGAAGTCACAATGTTATGATTATGATGTCATATTCCTCTTTACTTTATTAGGTGTTTTTCCCTCTCTTGTTTAGGATGCCCCTTCTATGAAGAGAGGAATCTTGGTATATTATTGTCTCTTATTCTTCCCAGCTCTGTGTGGATTTTAGGCATATAGATGTTTCTCTCAATCTTGATGAATCTTTTGCTTCCTAGCCATTAATTAATCATGAATCATAACTTGAAGAAAGTTAATATGATTTCGCTGGTGATAATAAAGGTGTTGCACAGGAAGAAGAATGCATAGGATGAATGACTTGTGAATAAATATCATATTATTATTTGGGTATAATTGTTTGATCGACTATGGTCCTCTGCCATTCAACTTCCTTTACCCATTTTCTTTTCATGAAAGGTCTTGCTAATAACCTTCCGAACTGCTAATGCCCAGTCTGGTCACAAAATCATATGAGAACAATATGCAAATGCTAAGGTGCTGTAAGCTGGTTGACATATGTTATCGTAGAAGAACCATAGATGGTTAAATAGTTATGAAAATAATAGTTATACTAATCCGGTTGTGCTTTTTGATAACAAGACTAAGGATGAAAGCAAGAGGGTTGAATAGGTTCAGAAGCTTCTCTTGCTTGTAAACATGGTAATAGCACAAAATGGTGGACAACCATGTACAGATGAGATATTTGCTGAACAGAAGGTCATTATTACATTAATTCTCATATTTTCATCAAAATTTCTATGAAAGTATCATTCTAACAAATTCGATCATTTAGCAGGAGGAGGCCATGAAACTATGCAATCAATAGGAACATGTTGATTCTTTGAAAGGTTACTCTGAACGAGAAATATTAGAGTTAAAGGATAATATCTTTCATACGAGGAGCAGCTCAAACAAATTGCTTAGATGGTATCTTCAATGCTCCTCTATTTTACATATTTTTGCCACCTGCATCTATCTTCTCACACTTGGTATACTTTTGTCATCAATGTGTTAAAATCAGAACCTGGGTAAGGAGTGCACTACTGCACTCTTAATCCATGACTGTTGAAGACCACCCTACCTTCAGCAAAAGATGTCTTATCAGGCACCTTGATTAAATTATGCAGAAACATATTTTGTTCTTTTATCTGCTTGTTAGACATGAGTGTGAAGCTGCATTAGTTGATCTAAGTTGCTCCTGTTAATATATATATATATATATATAAGTTGCTTCTTCATTTTTTACTTGGTCACAACTCAAGACCCATCAGGTTTTGTGAGTGACTTACCAATAAAAAGAAATGGTATGTACACGAGGTGTATATAATTGAATAATTGCTGAATCCATCCCTAGCTAATATAGGACTTAGATGAATTCACCAAAACATGTGCTGTACTTTGTTCAGGCCCACCTTTGCTTTATGCTTTGAACCGATGCTCTATGAGACCTTTGTGATTAAGTGCCTCTTGAGCAACCTGGGCACATGCTTTCCAAGAAAAATTTTTACCCTCCTTCTACTAATTATACACATTTTAGACTTGTAGTTTATTTGCTGAAGTGGACCTTGATTGAATCTGTCTATCTATCAGTTATGTCCTACTCCTAGAATCTCATAAGGTGATGATTACCTGTAATGACCCAAAGTAAAGTGCTAGCCACTTGAAAGGATTAGTCTAGTCACAATTGAGGCTCCTTGTAATTGTTTATAAAGCTAGTATAAGCCCAATGTGGGACTAATTACAACAACGCAATTAATTCAATAACAATCCGCGGCATCATATTATCAATCAATGTGAAATGGATGACATGCTGTTCGTGTCAACTTCGTTGATTTCACAAGTAATAAATTGCATTTTGAGTTGGTGAGTTTGGAATTTTGGAGAATGTGGACTTTTTAATAACATAGAAGTTGGTGAAGTAGGATTTGGTGTTTACCACATCAATAATTCTTGGTGAAAGAAAATAATAAGGATCGGTGCTTATAACTTAATATCATTCTCTTTGCACTCAAGCAGCTTATAGTTTATGCTCTCATTATTTGGTTCTGGTTGTCCTTTC
The DNA here is from genome assembly GCF_002906115.3 of Quercus suber. NCBI lineage: Eukaryota > Viridiplantae > Streptophyta > Magnoliopsida > Fagales > Fagaceae > Quercus > Quercus suber. The sequence continues at coordinate 48,137 of NW_027070372.1, forward strand.
TTTTTCTTTTATCTTTAAGGATTAATTGGTCATTTGCAAGTAGTTGAAAGATCTTTCTGTGTGTGTGTTGGTTTTGCCCTGTTTAGTTTGAATACTAGAAGCCATTTTTTAGATGGTTTAAAAGATTTATAACTACATGTATCTAATGAGGTAATCTAAAGTTCTAAACCATTTAGCAAACTGCTGTGCACAACTTATGTATATCACAAGACCTTGATTTAGGTGGAAAATGGTTAGTGTAAGCTGTAAGGTGGGTGGGCTTGTGGTGTTGTGTTTAATTTTCAGGTTCAAATCTTCCTTTGTGAAGAAAATTACTTTTGGATTGTTACTTTAATTTGTCTAGTAATGAATGATGCATTTTTCTGTAGGTCAAGACAAAGCTTAGAGAGACAACTACTAGTCTTGAGCAACAATTGGCAGAAGAGCAAACGTCTGAGGGCTGAAGAGCTTGCGCATTTAACTCAAATGAAATCAAATGATGAAATTCTTAAGCTCAGAGAACATAAAGAGAAAGTGGAGGAGGAACTCCATAAGAGAAGTAAGAATCGGTGTGTCATTCTATGAGGTAAAGATTATAAAGACAATGTGTTGTGGAGTTCAGATCATCAGGAATATATTTTTTTTCCTCCCTTTTCTGTTTTTTGTGGACTTTTCTTAAGCTATTGCTTGCAAATTTATCTAATCATCAAAAGATTTGATCTGTATGTATCTGTTTACAATTCCTGCTTAGAATGAAAACAAGAATATATAATATAGATATGTTTTTATTGACCTTTTTTAACTTAGCCAATTGAATCTAATTGTAGTCTTTCATAATACTATCCTACCTAGTTCTGGGGAAAAAGGACTTATACTACAGCCTTTTGCATATCCCACCAATTGATGGACCTTGTTGGAGGCAGATGCCATGAGATATTCCTGATTACCTATTAAAATTTTGTACCTATATCATTTAACTGTACCGGTACCCTTGAATTATAATGCAACCATGGGGCCTTTTGGCTTTGGGTGCCATAAGTCATGCCAGTACTAGGTGTGCTTCCTCTTCCTACTATCATGTACTTGAATCTTCTACTCCTAGCAACCATTTTTGAGCTTCAATAGCTTCATGATTCACCCACAATGATAACAAAATGGTTCTATTCTATGACTGGCCGCCAAAGCATGATTTTAGATGCCGTAACACTTTCCATAACCATTTTTTAGTTAGAGGTTTTGAGGTGACGTAGACTGAGTTGTGGATTGACCTCTCTCTCTCTCTCTCCTATGAAGTGTTCAAAAGATTAACATTGGATAAAAGGGTAGTGTTTAATATACACACCCTATTACGCACACTTGAAATGTTCATGTATAAGAGTGTGTAATACGGTGTTTACTAGTATTTTCCTTTGGATAAAAATATTTATATGAAATTAGGTTTTGTAATTGCATTTATTATCGATCAAGCACAATAAACAAACAAAAAAAGCTAAAATGTTTTTTATACCCACTAAATCTAGTATTGATTTTAAATTGGACCATGAAGTATACGATGATGTTAAGGCATCCATTTTGTTTACCTCCTATTATATTTTTGTCATGCACGAAAGTTGACATTGTTTTTACAAAAAAATATAAAATATAAATCATAGAAAACAAAAAAAAAATTAAAAAAAGATTAATATAACATGGGACCAGGCCAAAGCAACTTCAATCAAGGTACATGGTTTATACTTTATTATAAGATGCCAAGTGTGGTCTATTTGTTTTTCCTTAAATTTTAAGACTGCGTCGCAATCTAGCATTAACTGCCCAGTTGTAATCTGATAGTCACAACACAGCAACAATGGCAGCTCTCTTTGGCGTCTCATGTTTTGGTGGGCCCGTATATAATTTAATGTCTACACCAACTTCATTTTTACCACTTGAAATATATAATACTTTTGGTATCTGTTTAATTTGTATTTTTAATCCATCTTATTTATAAACTCATATAGTGCATTTTAGAGATCATAAATCATTATCAACTATTATGTATCTTTCAATGCTTTCTAAGCTTACTTGCTGCCACTATACATATGTCGGTGCGACAAAGCTATCTTGAGAAATTAAAATGTCCCGGTTGGTCTATACTAATTACTGGTTATGGAAATGTTGCATTTAGATGGATTTCAATAATTGCCTTTGCCATATACAATCTCACTCAATACATCATTAGGATAGGCAATTGTAATGAATATAGCTTGTAGTTCGGTTATTATTGACATTTTTTCTTTTTCTTTTTTTTCAAAATAAAATTTTAGGATAATCATGGTTGAAATTTCACATCTTCAAAAATAATTGATTAATTATTGGCTTGGCTGAATAACTAAGGACAAAAATGGATTCCAAGTCCCATTTGGCAACCACTCAATGTTGCACTCCCATGGTGCAACAACAATGCTCCATATTGGGAACTCCATGGCTATGGTTACAAATCTTTATGTAATTTTAGCCAAAATTGATCATGGGATAGAGCTAATTGTGGAGGCGGTTTGGTTAAAAATAAAAAGAAGAGCAGTCCTATTTAAAGGAATCTACTTGCCAACTAAACACAATTCTAAGAAGAAGAAAAAAAGAAGAAAAGTTTTTAAGAATCATTTCTTATTACAAAAACTAAATTACCAAAGGATGTTTACCACTCAAAAAATACATTTGAGTTAGAAAAATCTGATTCATTATGGGATTAAGACACCCCTAACAAGCTTTGTGGTCTTCTAATAAGTGATTCATTATGGGATTAAAGAAAAATGTTGTTTGCACAAGAATTTTCCACAATAAAAAAACTTAAAATTTAAACAAAATTTAAGTCACCTTTACTATCTAGATTATGCATATCATTGGATTACCAAAAAAAAAAAAACCCTTAAATTTAACTATTTTTCATCACTCATAATAAAAAAATGGTCATCATGTGTCCAACTTTTAAGCGGCTAAAATGGGCATTTGCCCCTTGCATGACTTGTGCATTGTATGTGTCACATTGGTTTTGCCTTAAAATGATTGACAAACATTATGCAAAAGTAAACTAATATGTGATCATTGGTATTTAACAGTAAATACACTTGGCATTAATCTAGTCATTGATATTATACTCCTTAATAAAAATATAACCATATCTTATACTGTTAGGCAAAGCTAAGTGCAGATTATCATATAGAAAGAAATGTTGGACGCTACGTAACAAGAAGTCACAATGATTCAATGCCAAATGACTTAATAAGATAGTAGATAGTGAGATCTTTATTTAGGCATTATATAATATGATCCCACTTGCAGATTTGGTGCTGAACAGTTTACCTGCATAAACATAATGAAGAATTTAAAGTTAGAACATGTATCCTTCTCTTTTCTAGTGTTATTGATCATCAAGTCAAACATAAAGAAAATTTTCATTGCTAAGCTTGATAAGAATAGTATCTTAGGTTTCCATTATTGATAAGTAAAGGATACTAAACCTAAGGGAAAAAAAAAATAATTCTAAAAAAGTGCAAGTCCAAGAATACCAAGATAGATGTTAAATGCCAATATTCATAGAGCTTGGGACAAAAAAATTGTGTCAAAAGTACATGTGGACCATATGGTGTATTTTTACTTATGTTAACTCTTATAGGCTTAACTTTCAATCTTGTAGTTGCATTCAGAGAGCATAGTATTTAAAATTACTGATGTATTAAAATTTGGTTGATTACAAGGTTTTTCATTGGATCTTATAAGTAAATATAAGTAATACTAATTAGTCCAAAGATAAGTGTTAAAAATGATGAAATAAAAGGAAGTAGATAAATTACCCCAGACGAAGTATCTTATGTTCAGGTTGTGAGTAGGAAGTGCTGCCCTCAACTACAATTGGAGTAAAGAAATTGCAAGATAATGCTTGAATTGCACTGAGCTCTGATCCAGACATATTCAAGTTTACTTGTTGAAGCCTTTCAACTTCAGCTATCTAAAAAGTAGAAAAAAAAAATGTAGAAGTAAGAAATGTTTTGCAAACATGAATGTGGTTTAAGTTATATTATTAGCAAAAAAGTTGACGTGTGATGCCATTAAATTTTATTCTCTTTTTTTTCTAATTATATTTTTTATTGGGAGATAATTGTTTGGTTTTAGGTATACTTTAGAATGATTCAGACATGTACCTTAGCTCATGGATTATCAATTTCAACTTTAGAAATGAAAATATATAAGACACTAAAAATGCGAATGCCATGAAACTGAATTCTTATGTTTCACTCATCTGTGCGTAAATCACCTTTCAAAGGTGACTACATGTAAATTCAATTCAAACTATCAAATATTAAAATCCCACATTGTTGTGTTCAGTAAGTAAGTCACTTTCTAGAAGGAGTTAATAAACTCTTGCTTGTGTTTTCCTATTTGTTTTGTTTTGTTTTGTATTTTTTTTTTTTTATCTTCTCCATCCTCTTCCTTATGAGTCCATGGAAGGATTTTGAAAGTCAATTTAGTGTGAAAATAAGCAACGGATCACAAGACACACCATTTAAATATAAGGTGGGGACAATCCTATTGAAAGGTTGAATAGGTATGTCCTATCTAAACAAGTGTTGTACTAAAATTATTTGGAATTTGTAAATACAAATAACTAGTTGTTTTGATTAGTTATTTTAAGTCCGTTAATTTGTTACCAATCCTCAAAATAGAAAGCTATATAACAAATCTCATGTTCAGATACATATATAATTTAGGAGAAATATTCTTACACACTTGTTAATGTATACTCCGTACACATAATGTTTATAATTTCACATATAATATCCACATTTTTCAAACACATCCAAGTTTAAAACGTAAAATGGATGATGTGTATAAACAGTGTACACTAAAGTGTGTGCAATAGTTAGTGCTCTATAATTTAGTCTAAGAAGGCAAATATACCTTTGCTTGAAGATAAACACTTTCATTTTCAAGCTCCATCACCTAGAGAAAATTTTGGATTGCAATTAGCCTGTAAGAAAGTTTGACAAGTAGTAAAATAGAAATGAATAAAAATAAAGTAAGATAGGATTTACCCTTTTCTGTGAATATTCAATTTCAGCCAGCAGCATTTCATGCTGTTGTAGTTAACAAGTAAGAGAATTAGACTACATTACAAGAGTGGAAGATTAAATGAGATAGACAAGAGGGTTTTAAGATATTGGATAGTAGAAGTTAAGCATTTTTCAATTGTAGAAGTTAAGAAATCAGTAATATGTCAAAATGTGGTTGAACTTGGTCTTCCTATTGTGTCTTGGAATGCATGTTAACATTTTCTTTACTTTTTCTTTCCATGTTACCATTATTTTATTTTATTTTACCTTCTTTGACCTGATTCTAGTGAGTCCTCGTTCAATCCTGCTCTCCAATTGTTTCATCTCTTTGATATTAAGAGAACTTAATCCCTCACCCAGTAAGTGCCTACAAGTAAAGAAGAAAATTATAATAAGCTCTTTGTTATGATTCATTGATTTAAGGCTAATGGAAATGCATTAATATAAACAAATAATAAAGATATCCACGTAAGATAATAATATTTTTTGTGTTTCTATCAACTCCAAATTTATGTTCATCGACAATACCAATCAAAATCTATCATCAATAATATGTTTTATAATCACACCCATCAAACCTCAAAAACTTCACTCAAAAGACTTGCACAAAAAACCTTCACAAATAAAAAGAGTAAAAAACTAACCCACAAATCTCATACATACAAACTCACAATTCATAAGTCCAAACACATTCAAAAAATCTCTCATATAGACTAGTATTTTTAACCTAAAAACATTACCACGCCACACCTTACACGAAATGACTAATTTAGACAGAACTCTCATCCGACTAAAGCAGCCAAACTTTTTACAATAATGCATATTTAAAATTTTTAATTATATTTCTTGACGAATAATGAATACTATATTACTTTTTTAATAAGGAAAACTATTTCCTTTCATACTAAGGAAAATAATTTTCTTAACACCAATGAAACGATGTCCAAATAACAATTTTTTTTTTTTTTTTTTAACTCTTTAAGAGCCTCCAAAATACCTCCAATCACCAAACTTATCTATGTTAATACATCATCCATCAATTTATAAAGCCAACATATTACTAACACATGAAACTAAGCATATTTATTGAAAAGAATTCCCTTGATCTAACACATTCGAGTTCTTGTGGTAAAAACAAAATTGAGGTAAACAAATTCTTATGTAACTCCCATTTATATAAACATTCATAGATGTTTGTATATATCCTTAGTATAACTCATGCTTAATTGCCTAAGAGGTTTTATAGATGCACATATACTGATAAAGGAATGATATGACCGCTAGATCTTCACCTCTTTCATGACAAGGCCACAAATAGATTTATTGTTGGATAACTTTGATTAATTAATATTAGTATTACAAGCATAATAGATGAGGCCTATAGCATTAAGTGGAATTGAGACAATGTCATTGTCAATTGTGAGATCACCACTTTATAGTATTAAACTTAAAATTCCAATTGAAATTCAATATATATAATTCTTGGATTAATTTCATGTTTTATCTTTACTTTCATTTTTATTATTGGTTGTTTTCATAATGTGTGCAACATTGTAAAACCTTATAATTCATGCCATAGAATAAACAAATGTTCAATGTCTTTGATAAATTGCGTACAAAGAAAAATAAAATTGAAAAATAATTTTTTAATCAATCTTTTTCCATTTGAATTTAGAAACAATGACAAATAGCAATAACCTGTTAGAGTTCTGCATATTTTGGATGAGTTGCCTCAGTTTTGCAGATTCTTGCTGATAATACTGCATTCATTCAAAAACATAAATTATATAGGAAGCATATGTTAGCCTTGTCAGGTTCATAAATTCTATAGTACATATGATAAACAAGAAGAATTAAAAAATAAATAAAAATGCAACAACTAACAAAAGATATGCAAAGTGCACGAAGCCTTAAAAAGAATAGTCAAGTTACAAGTAGAATTTTGCAATCATTTATATGATACAAATCGATTGAATACACATATGATTTGTGACTCTACACATGTTCGCACAATATATACTCATTTAATCCAATACATTTGGGGTATTGTCGTCTTTATTTATAATATGTCATAACTCATTATAATGAATATATAAAAATCTCTCCCTAGAAGAAAGAGACAAAAAAGTAAAAAAGAATATAGAGAAATAGCTTACTTGAGCATTCGTTTCTTCAATAGAGCTTGTTCCTAAGCCATCATTGCATGCCTTCTTATACCTCTCTATGGTTGATTTTGTGCTGTTTGGCAAAACAAATTAAGTTTCTAATGTTAATTCAAACACACATCTAAGTTGTACACATGCAAACACATAAATGAATTAAACACATACATAAATTAGAAATTATTACAAAATTATGTTCTTAGTAAAATTGATGTCGTAAAATGCTTATGCTTTCAAGATGATCATGTTTAATACTTTTTAAAAAATTAAATAAAGACATTGTTCACTAGATGAAATTATGTAAGGGAAGGTAAGTATTTAAGATCAAAACACATAAGGCTTGAAGTTTTAGCGTTAGTTTTCAAAGCAATGCTGATAACATTTTCCACAATTCATCTAATTGAAATAAATCTTTTGTTCATTTTACTGACCTACATGTGTTTAGAACTAGCCATATGAAAGGAATACTATACCTTTTATCATGCTAGTCAATCCTATCTCCTTTTTACTTCCTAACAAAAGTGAGAGTCACACTATGGATGATACTTTATCAAGACTAGAAACTAATAATTTAGAGAAATTATAAGTTTATAACCACAACTTTTTTCACAATCTTTAAAGTAACAAGTTGTTAATGATAGAAATTAAGTAGTATTACTGTATTAGTTATAGTCAATGTGAAAATCAATAATAACTTGATACTCAACAAGATTAAAAAAAAAAAAAATGTTACAAAAATATTGTGCTTGTAGCATCACTTTTAAAACAATAGAAATTTAGGTTAGCTCAACCAAATCAAAGTAAAAACAAACTAGAGTTCAATCGGTAGGTTGACTACACTCGGTATATAATAGGGGCATAATTTTAGGGACATACTCAATCACACACTTAATTTCACAACTTGTTAACTTGTGTGGTTGTGACTAGTGGTTAACACTTTCTACTTACTACTATTTATATGAACATCACTTTCCATCAACCACTCATAATTACACAAATCAGTAGTTTGTGAAGTGGGGTGTGTTCATAATCAAACTTATAATAGAATCCTTGTGATCTGTACATGTTGTCAAGAAGATGAAAAACAATGTCCTTAAAATCCAAAGAATCATTAATGACTCTATAAGTGATATCTTTTCAAGTCAACTCAGTGTCTCAATTACATAGAAAGAAACACTAATGCCAACCCTATGCATTTGCATCCCCACACACAAAGTATAGACAGGGTGACATGCATCACCTTTCCTGCTTCTCATTTCTACACAAAATAGAAGAAGCCCTATTGTGAATAAGTATTTACTTTTTTGCTTCATCTATCACTTGGTATAATTAATAATAGAAGCAGAATGGACCAAAAAACCAGTATTGAAAGTTTTAGTCCTATAAAAGAGTGAATAACTCTTAAAGAAAGTATATTTTTAGATTTCTTTTAATTAATTAAAACAAGAAAAAAAAAAGGGAATTTAAACCTTTAAAGATGAGATTTAGAAAGAAAAACTAGGGGAATTGAGATTTTTATGTTAACTATGGAACAAGAAAGGAAATGTAGCTACTGTAAGGTAAACATTTTTGACATACCTAAGTATAGTGTATAAATTCTAATAAAAACACTAAAGCTAGACACCAAGAACTTGTACTACAATATTGACGGTACCCTCTTAATTGGTACAAAAGGCCTCTCAAAGATGAAATGTTTCAATAAATGTAGAACTTGTACTATAATATTCCATTTTGTGATCTATTAATTACAATCTATCGTATATTATTATTTTTCTTATCAAATAAAAAAAATTCAGATTCATGACATAATATACATTGAGAGAGAGAGAGAGAGAGAGAGAGAGAGAGAGAGAGAGAGAGAGAGTCTCTCGCTTTCCGTGCTCCAATGACATCTTCTGTTAGGGATTTTAAGTGTGCCACTTAATTTCCCACAAATTGTTGAATATGTGTCTCATTGCCTGTGGAACATGTACAAATATTCAATGTTCATGATTATTAAAGTTGTGGATGTAGCCTTGTGAAGTGATCTAACTGGTTTGACCCTCATGAAAGTAATACTATTTCAATCATAATATGTCTTTTTAACAAGATCAAGGTGAGAAAAAAAATTATGAAGTTTTCAATTGCTAACCAAATTGAATATTTTAGATTAAATGGTTCTCAAAAAATGGTTTTCCAATTTTTTATCTCAGTAAATTGTGAAAAAAGTTGCACCCTTAAAATTACTAAATGAGTTCTCTATCTTTTTCTAATATCTTGAATTTATCCATCCACATACTACATCCTATCAAACCTTTGTTCCTTAGCTGCATCATTGAGTGTCTCCACTACCTACATATAAAAAGGTATGTATGTTGTGTGTGTATGTGTGCAAGCGTGTTTTTGACTTTCATATAGTTTTTTTTTTTTTTTTTTTAAAGTAGAGACAAAGTCAAGACTTAGAGGTAGAGGGCGGTTTTACTGTAGGATAGTAGTTCTGGTCTCTAGCTCTATTGCTTAACTAATTGCTAAAGGATTATTTATTTATTTATTATTTTTTGTGCTAGTTTTGATATGTATGTGTTGTTGCTAGATAAGGACAAAAATATTTTATTTAAATTTTTTTTAAATGTTGGGTTGTTTGTTTTAAGTAAAATTAGTTGATTGAATTTAATTGTTTTTAACTTCACTATTGATAATTTTTGTTGTTGGGCTAATTTTTTTTGGGCTTATACCTATAATATTTTTATGACCTTTAGAAAGAGATAAATGCTAGAATTCAATTTTTTTTTTTTTTTTTTTTACAAATTGTTAATGTAGTGNGAGAGAGAGAGAGAGAGAGAGAGAGAGAGAGAGAGAGAGAGAGAGAGTTGTTTTATTTTTATTATATATATATATATATATAAATTTTTAATGCAAATATTGAGGGAATCAGTTGTAGCTATCCTATTTAGGCATGACCATACTACTATCCTTTCTAAGTATGACCATACTAACTAATTTATAAGGATGGAACTAGCCTTTTAGTTTTAGGAGTTGTTTGAACCAACATTCTTTTAGAATTCATGAATGAAAAATATACTAAAATAATATTAGTATTCATTTAAAATTTAATGTTAAGATATAAATAAATTTTTAAAAAAAAATTATAAATACAAGAAAAGATATAAAACAATTTTGTCTCGATACATTTTAAATTCAGAATTTATCAAATGGAATTCAAAATTTTTTTAAATACCCAAAACAATATATGATTGATCTTATACTAAATTCACAATAATTTCTTTTTAAACTGCAAAATCAAATAGTCCCTTCTTCATTTTTAATGCAAAACTTTAGATAAATTTGTAACTGTAAATGTTTGTACTTTAGCTGTAGTAAAAACAAGAACAATAAGTACAAGTACAATCACTATATAAAAAAAGTTTTCATTTTATTTTTTTTGTGCTGGAAAACAAATTGGTAAGTTGTTAATCTTTCAATTCTTACTAACCACTTGGCACAATCAAGAGAGAAATAATAATAACATATATGTACTTAAGATCTATACCATTCCCATCAAAATTTTGAAGAGAAAAAAACAAACACATAAGAACAATCATCTAACTTAGAATAGAAATAAAAAGTATTTTTCTTGAAGCCCTTAGTCTCTTATTCATGATTTGCCTTTAATTCTCTAATAATTAAGATTTTTTTTTTCTTTTGTTGATTTTAGTTGTATAAAACAACAAATTTCAAAAATATTTAATGATAAAAAGGTTTTTTATTTAGAGGAAAGCCAAAAGTTATAGGCTAACCGACCATTTATTTTCATTGTTTTTTAGACCTTATTTGGACTAATTGAATTCAGGAAGAAAAGAGGGAGTCAAGGCCATGGACCCCTTGGTTCTAATGTGGGTTCATTCCTACTAGCTCCTTCACCTGTTGAAGAATCAATAAGTGGCCTAGAGGGGGATGAAGGATGACAAGCGTTCCATCAAGCGACTTAAGTCATAGCTTAAACTTAGTCCTACTCAAATAATTAGTAGCTTCAGGCAATGAGGGATTAAGCTTAATCCAAGTCATGTCATTTAACCAAAAACAAATTACTAAGAGAGCCTATAATCTATATATACATTTTTTTACACACATTCTTTTTTTTTTTTTCTAAAAAAAAAAAATACTATTAAAAAAGTTTATAACTTATTGAAGTGGTAGGTTGTGAATGGTAAAAAATAGAGTAATATAAACTGTAGATCTATGTAAAGGTGATTTTCTATAATTTACTAGATCAACCATTTTTGGAAAAAAAAAAATTGCAGAACAAATTGTATCATAACAAAATTGGTCCAATAAAGGAAGAAACGCATAGACAAAAACCATTTTATTCCACAAAGTGAAGTGGACTTTTGATGAACAAGAATTCCAGTCTTACACGTTTTGTTCCGTGCTCCAATGACATTCTTTTTAGGGCAATTTGTTGTGTTGCCACTTAATATTTGTTCCCCCACAAAAATAGTACGAATATTAAATGTTCTCATTGCCCGTGGTGGTGGAACATGGTTCTTGCACAAAAAATTTCATGTTCATGATTATTAAAGTTGTGGATTTTTTACAAATTGTTAATGTAGTGAGTGATTATTGATAAGTAAAAAAGTGATGCAAGTAGTGAGTCTAAATGCAAACCAATAAGAATTTACAATCTTAACAGTTTGTAAAAATATTGTAAAAAAATTTGTAACTATAACATTACTTTTAAAAAAATCAATGATATTATTAAGTGGGGCAAAGTGTAATTTTATAGAACAAAATTACTAAAATTAGTAGCTATATATACTAATATTTTTTTATAAAAAAAAAATTAGGGACAATGTCCAAGTCTACCTCCGTCCAAGGTTTTAAGTCTCCATTGACTTCTGTTGCCAGGTCAAGCCATTCTCTCTTTCAAAGGAAGTAAGGAATTCTTTTGTTGATTTGAAAATTCGTTAGAAACAAAAATAAAAGAGCTTTTGTTAATGGTGCTTTTGTTTTAAGAACCTTAGTCAAAGGCTCTTTGTTTTAAAGGAGGTGAGGAAATAAATGTCAAGGGAAACAAACTTGAAACAGCAAACAAGGAAGTAATGGGTGCTGAAGATTGCTAGAAAACACTTTAGTGGCGCTCAAGTCTGTTTCCTTTATGACATTTTGATGGATCAGAAAGGGTTATCCTTGTGCAATACATGAACATAATATTAGCGGAGCTAGCTATATTTAGTGATGTGATCTGAAGATTGCTAGAAAACACTTTAGTGGCGCTCAAGTCTGTTTCCTTTATGACATTTTGATGGATCAGAAAGGGTTATCCTTATGCAATACATGAACATAATATTTTGACTGTCTTCTTTTTCTGCTTCATTCTTTTTTACCAAAAAGTACTAATTAAAGCAGAAGGACCAAAGACTCTTTGCAAGTCTTAAACCTTTCATGGATGAAGCAAAAAAGAAGAAGAAGATATGTTATGCATTCTTTTCACTAAAGAAAGCAAACAAAAGATGGGGGGGAGTGTAATCCTCAAAGCTAGAATTGGTAGAAGATGACCACAGAAAACAGATCCTGCAAAGAATGGAAGAGGGTAATGATAAACCCTACAGCACTTGTAGACCACGCGCCAACCATTAAAAACTAAAACCCTAATAGAACGTAGTCTCTGACTTTTGGCATTAGCTCTCTTAGCATGAGATTGGAAAAAGAAAGAGACCAAAAAGTTCACTGAAACTTGTAGACCTCTCATTGTGAAGTATACCAAACAAAAGTGTACAGTACACACATATAAAATATCAAGCAATTGGTTGTCACTCAATAGATATAAAAGAAATTATAGGGAGATTTGTGAGCTAATAGTGGAAATAGAAGACTACTTCAACTGAGATCCCACAAACAACAGAATAGGAAAGGATCAGAACCTCTGCTAAGTAATCCTTCTATTTACACTGCTAGAATCTCAAAGATTACAAATCTAAAAAGTGAAATCAAGTAAGTGTAAAAGACATCCAGCAAGGATTTGTTTCTTATGGTTACTGTTGGTAAACATATGTATTTGCATGCAAATGTACTACTAGAGCTGCATCTGGGAATTCTTGTTGCCTTTTCTTTATGCATCTCAGTCTTATCAAACAACTTTGAGAACATATCTGTACTATATGAACACACTGTACGTGAGATGTAGCAGTGCATTATTTTCATCAATGCTTGGATGGATATCTAGCATTTGTATATATTTTTCTCCTTGTTTTGTTAGCAAAACCAATTGGTTTTCGGGTATAGTCTAATCCATATTGTTGAGTATATTTAATTTGTGTAGATATATTTTACAAGGGTAAAGATGGAAGGTGCTAGATTATATTAATGTTACCATTCCAATGATATGCCATCCCAATTCAATCCCCATTTAATCCCATACCTCCTTATACTGTGTTAGAATCAAAAAAAGTAATGGGATCTGGGGTTTATGATAGTTGAACGCTTAAGTCTGTAGGTTTGATCCCAACAATATTATCTTAACCACTTATTTTTGTCACTATTGTTTGATATCAGATTTAACTAGACTACTTAGAAATGTAAAGGCTCTTATAACCTTGGCACATGTGCAACAACTAGATTATTAAGAAATACTTTGAGCCTGTTTTTTCAAATCAAAGATACTTGTTTCTAGATACTCTAATGGGACTAGCCAGTTAATTGAAACTCCCTTTTTCCATATTGATCCGCACACATTAGTGCACACATTTCTTAACAAGTACTTCAATTCAGAGAATACCATATGATTAGGATAGTTTTTTTTTTTTTTAAGAGATAACTGCAACTTTGTTTTTATTTTATTTTTAAATTCCTTTTTTCCAGGAAGCAGCATGAATGAAACTTGCAGAAATCATTGGTAGTCTACCCTCACCCACCCCCCCCCCCCACCCCCACAATATATATATATATAGTTTTTATTTTATTTTTAAATTCCTTTTTTCCAGGAAGCAGCATGAATGAAACTTGCAGAAATCATTGGTAGTCTACCCTCACCCCCCCCCCCCCACCCCCACAATATATATATATATATATATATATATATCTTTAAAAAAATGGCATCAAAAAAATTCTGTAAGCGTATTAAATTTCAAAATATACTTGTAAATTCATGTTTGTATCTTCACTTTCATTTACCTACTTTAAATATATTCTGCCCTCACTCTCTTCTTTTAGCTCATTACACAAGTCATGACATAAAAGAAGCATAATTTCCACATATAAAATATATATAAAGATCCATGATATCAATGTCAAAAAGAAAAATAAATAAGTACACGTATAGATAAATTAGAAAATCCCAAAATACAAAAAAAATATATATATATATATATATGTTTGATTTAACTATTTTCACCCAATGAGCAGAGAAACATGACAAACAATGAAAATGAAAATATGTGAGGTTAATTTACCTGTTGTTTGCATACTCATAAAGCCGCCCACGACTGGAGAAGACAATCAGAGCCACTTCAGCTTCACACAGGACAGACAGTTCATAGGCTTTCTTTAAAAGACCATTTCTCCTCTTGCAGAAAGTGACTTGACGGTTTGTAGTGTTCTCAATCCGCTTGATCTCAATCTTTCCTCTCCCCATTGCACCACCTGAGAGGCCTAAACACATTAGAAAGTGACATCATGTAGTTATATGTTATTTACTTTAGCAAAATCAGTAGTTTTATATGTTCAATATGAGAATATTACACAAGTCTTTTCTTTGACGAATGTAATTAAACATTTCAACTAATTTAGAGTTTTTAGAATTTTTTTTTTTTTTAAAAAAAAAAATCAAAGTAAAAAATTTTGGGACCCCAAAGACCTCAAAATTTAAGAGTTTCAACAGAAAATTGAAGCTTGCCAAAATGTTTTTGCAGAATTGAATATGAAATTGTAAGGAACAACGGTACTTTTTAGGAGTAATTGAGTACATATACGTACTGTAATAAAGTACATCTCTAAAAATCTTTTGTCCTTAAGAAATGAGGTTACTAAAAACAAAAGGATATTGGTTTAATTTGTTGAATGTCAAATATTAAGAAGGGATGACATAGATCGTGAAAAATTACTTCAATATTAAGGAGAAGCATAAATTAAGGACTATAAACTACTACTGTTGAAACATGCACTTGGCCTAGCAACAAAGCCAGATCTTACAGTAAAATTCCTAAGATTTTCGTTTAGTACTTTAAGGGTGCGTGACCTATATATTCTTGCCACTGGCCTTCTCTTTCTTTATTAGTTTTTGTGTCTTTGTGTGCAAGTGTTGTGCGTGTTTTGAGGGTTTTATGGTTATTACGCTAACCAAATCCATGATCTTCATGAGAAGCTCAGAGACTAGAAAAATGTCAAAATCAACTCAGATCAGCTGAACAAAATTGAGAATTTTTTGTTTTAAAAATCTGAAAATTATTAGGACTCAAACTTGGCATGAGACTTGAGGCAATGATGGCCTAGTATTTTTCATTAATCATTTGAGGGGGGGGGGGGGGGGAGGAGAAACAAATTTCCATACAAAGGCTTGGAGAAGCTAGAATATAAGATTAAGAAACAGCACTGAAATAAAGCACAATCATGAACTTATACATAAAACCGTGAGTTCTAGAAGCCAAATATATATATATATATATATAAAGAACAAAATCAGCAATATCAAGCAAATTTTTCATTAATCATTTTGAGGGGGAAAAAAAAAACATTTCCAAACAAAGCCATGGAAAAGCTAGTAAATAAGCTTAAGAAGCAGCACTACTGAAAGATAAAGCACCATCATGAACCTATTACATAAAACTGTGAGTTCTAGAAGCCAAAAATAAATACTATAAAATGAACAAATCAGTATCATCAAGCAAATTTAGAAAAGGGTTTTGAAAAGAAAATAGTAATAAATGGGAAGGTAAACCTGAATAAGGAAAAGAAAATCCTTTTGTCTGAAAATAGATCTAAGAGATGAACTCAAAACTTCACCTACTTTGAATATTATATTCTAGAGCAAGAAGAGATATGAGGCAAGCACAGACCTGGCTTTGGAACTCACTCCGGCTAGTTCAGCCTTATGAAAAAATTTCTAATCCCTAAGAAACTTTGCTCATAGAGTTCTCTCTGCTACTTCTCTTCTTCTTTAATAGCTCTTTCTATCTTTGTCTACCTATAGTGAGAGAGAGAAGGGTGTAGGGAATAGGGATTTCCTAAATGCCATACAAGACGTAGTAGTTTCTTGCTAAGTGTGGATGCTTTTGCAGGTGCAAATTCGCACCAAATAGGGCAAAAGCTTATTCAATATTTTTGTTTCAGTGAGTGACTAATATGCCCTTCAAGAATCTATCTCATAAATCTAGATTTCAAATGTGTCTTAGGCATGCATATGATGGCGTATGTGTCTGAGACTGAGAGAGACTGATTGACAATGTGTGAAGGAAACAAGATTAGGACATGTGCAGTCCACGTACATGTCCACTAGGATATATGTCAATCAAAAATAAAAACCCAAAATTTGAAAAAAAATAAACACATTGCTCATTTTGATGCCAATCAGTGTGATTGATACAAAATAAAAATAATATTTTTAATAATACACCTAGTTGAAAGTGATGTTTTAATCACAATAAGACATGTCAATTATTATAAAATTTGTTGCGTCTTTAATATTACTCCTTGATGCTGACTCTTTGGGGTGATAAAAAATTAAAAGTTAGGCAATGTACTATCATATTTAGCATGTGTGTCACTTTTTATTTTTCAATTAACCAAGTATCTGTCACTAATAGAACTCAAATGCTATGGTTTAGGGCCACAACACTATATAATTTGGCCATGGATGTTTCATGCTAATAGGGGAAAAAAAGAAAAAAGAAAAAAAGTAACTCGTATGCATTATAGACTGCACCAACTAATTGAGACTGAGGTCAAACGGTGTGCTTGCTTTTTATTTAGTATTTATTTATTTATTTTCCTTGCCTGCTCGTTGTTCTTAGGCACACTGTTACGTGAAAAATGAATAGCTCCACTGCCAAAGTCTAACAAACTTGATTTATATACTTGAATAATCATGGCTTGATTGTATAGATCGTGAAATAATATTACAACAAAAATTCAGTAAGTTTACCTATAAAAAATAAATAAATAAATAAAAATACAGAAGACAAGTTTTTTATTTATCTTTTTTTTTTTTTTACATTATTTTTTACAACTGCTAACATAGTGTGATGTGATTGATTCAAAGTTAAAATAATATCATTAATATTGAAGAACTCACTTGAAAGTGACATTTCAATCACAAATTCACAATAAGACATGTCAATTATTATGAAATTTATTGCGTCTTCTATGCTACTCTTTTGATGTTGGCCTCTTGTGGTAATAAAAGTTGGGCATGTACTCTTATATTTAGCACATATACGTGTCACTTTTTTATTTTTTAACCAAGATTTAGTAGGTGTCACTGATAGAACTCAAATGCTATGGTGTAGGCTCATTGGCACCATGCATGAACTTGCCCTGGTGGCTGGTATTTCGTTTTCATAGTCAATGCAGGGTTTGACCAAGAATTAAGGGAAATGAACATACATGGAAAAGTTGTTAAAATAGATTACATAATAGTTGTTTCTTTTTAACCGCGCAAGTTCTATACTCTTAGAATTAGTGTTCTATTCTGGTTTTTTTTTTTTTTTTTTTAAAGAATTGTGTTCTATCAATAAAGGTTTGGTTACTTGCCTTTACAAAGAGAAGATGAATCTTATTAGTATTTTTTTTTTTTTTGAGAAATAAATTCTTATTAGTTTAACTAGTAATTTCATTTATTTTCATTGTGGAATAGCATATTAAATCACACCTATACTAAAAATTAATAAACATATATTAGTGTCTTAGCTTAATAGTAAAGACTAAAGAGTAATTATTATAAACCAAACTCCATAGCCATGGTCAATTTATTGACATAGTATATCTATGGTCTAATTTAAAGTTTAGAAAAATGGACCGTGCTTGTTAATCATGCAGGTTTTAGGACTTTTCAAATTGTTATTACGTTTGGTTGTAATCATGCTTCTCATGTTTTAGCAAAGATGAGACTTGTAAATGGAAACAATTATTTAAAAAAAAAAAAAAACTCTTGGTCTCTAGTTATTTTTACTGTCTCTCAGGATCAAAAAGCAAAAAAACACCCAATTTTGATTAAAGAAATTAGTGTAGAGACATTGATCCAACATGATTAATTGAGATGGTTTGGCCAAGATTATTCCCTCTAAATAGGTTAAAAAGGCAAAAAAAAAAAAAAAAAAAGGAGAGAGAGAAGATAATAATAAAGGGAAATATTATATGGATGCTTGGAAAGTTGAGAAATTGATAAACTTAATTATTTTTAAGAAAATATTCGTATTTTCTAAATATTTTTTTTTGGGAGTATTTTCTAGAAACAAAATATTTTAAAAAATCACTGACATAATCAACTGATATAAAATACAAGTAACATCAATATTAATTCATAATAATATTTACTTTAATCTATATAAAAAAATATTATGATAAAAGTTGTACCCTTAACATTATTGGTCTAAATAACTGAATGGGAGCAAGATAATAATGCATTAGTTAATGCCATAATGGACAAGTATTCTCTTCTTTTTCCTTAATTTTTTGTCTTTTTGTCTTTTGTCCCTTTTTTGTCAGACAATGGACAATTATTCTAGTCATAGAGTAGAGACTACAAGCCTATTGACATCTTAATTCTACCACTTAATGTGACACATGTTAAGAGGGTCAAATCAAAATAAAGTTTGGCAACGTGTGGAATACTGGAATGGCCAATTGGACTTGAATATAATTGATTTGAGAGATACTCTTATTTTCTTTTAATGCCAACCAGGTCAAGTCCAATTGATTTGAGACATATTCTTATTTTCTTTTAATGCCAACTAGGTACAAATTTTATGAATTACGGCCTCTACAAATGACCCCATAATATATACCATGACTCAGTTGATTTTGTTGGATATGCACCTAAGTGAATCTTATATAAAGAAAAAAATTACTTACATAATTAAGGAATTTTTGCGGTAGTTATAAACTTATAATAGGTAAAGGATAGGAATTAGAACCCATGTTTTTTTTTTTAATCGGAATAATCACTAATGCTAATACTAATACTAATACTACTATTATTGAATTACAAAACTTTTTACTAAAAAAAATTGAATTTTCATTTAATATATATAATATAACCGGACCCAAACTTATATATTTAAAAAGTAGTATCCCTATTTTAAAATATGAATTGAAGTCTACCAAGGTATTATCTCCCTTAATACATTTTTACTTAGGATCCTCACAAAACGTCATAGCATAATCCCTCCAACGTCAATATGAGTGGTCATTCTGATCCTCCTTCTTCTGTGGCACATGTTATATCGGGTATACTTGGGATGTATGGGGCTTGCTCATGGATTGATTTTTCACATATTAGAAGACAAGACAATAAACCAGCTCATTTGTTAGCAAAATATGCATTAGGTATTGATGATTATATGACCTGGATGGAAGAGCATCCTTGCTTTTTAGAGCAAGCTCTTCTCTATGATGTATCGTGCATTACGTGATTTTCTTTAATAAAGTTTACAGTTTTCCTATCAAAAAAAAAAAAAAATAGCGTCCTGATTATACCCTTAGCTCAAATATGTTAACAATGATGACATTGATGATAATGAGACTACAGGTACTTTAACATTAGGCCACATTCACTTCGATTTGATAAAGATTGTTATTAAACAATTTAGATTTAAATTTTACAGGTTCTACTTAGCTAAATTAGAAAAAAAATTTGTTATCGGATAGAGGACCTCAAGTAAATCCTCACCTATACTAATAATCAATTGGTGTTTTGGCCTTCCTATAAATAAATAATAATAATAAACTAGTGTATTGAGTTTTGACCCTTATGATAAGAGCAATTATCACGAAACATACCTCATATGTTCAAATTATATCCTAACTGGAAAAAACAAATACAAAAACTCTAGTTTTACACTTTAATGTAATTGGTTTTTTTTTTTTTAATTTTTTTTTTATGGGAATGTAATTGAATGTTTAAGTTATCAATGTTGTTGGAATCACTGTGCAGTATGCACCCTTATCGTAATAGATTTTTCAAGAACAAATTATTGTGGGGTGGGAGGTAAATGTCAAGATTTAAATCTCCATGAAAGAATTTCACACACATATATTTAAATTAGGCTAAATAGAATTCCAATCTTAAATTTTTTTTTTTTTTTTATAAATGTTAGTGGGATGGTGAGATGCACACAATGTGCAATTATTATTACTTTTTGACCACTTTTATAATATAAATATTTTAATCAGTCTATTCTATTGCAACCTTTTGGAANTTTAGAGAAGTGCAAGTAATTTATAATTTTTATATAATATATAAAAGAAAAAATTTGAGAAAATTTAATCAAGAATTCAAATTAGATTATAATTGCACTCCAATTTTGTATCAAAGAAAATAGAGATAAGGAAAGAAGAAGAAAGGTGCTGTGCGTTAGAAAGAGGGAGGAGTGTTAAGTGGGATAAAAAAAGTGAGGAAAAAGTTTTTAAATAAAACAGGGTGTATAATAGATAACCTGATTTGTGTGTTTTGTGAAGTGTCTGATATTTTCATGATTAGAAGAATTAAAGGCCACCGACTTCAAACTCAAAACTTGGATCTCTCTTCCTACCCAAGAGAGTTCTCCTTACTGAGTTTGTCATACATCTCAGCTCGTAGGAGACAAGAGTAAGTCTTGAACAATTTGGTGGCTGTATGTGTAATTGGTTTATGGGTCTTGGGTGAAGGTTTGTTGTGGTGGTCGAAAATGTTGCAACAACATAGAAAGAGAATTGCATCGAGATTTGGAGAGAATAAGGAAAGAAAAAGCAAGAGTCTGGTAAGTCAGTGAAAATTCCAATTCTCCCATAGAAAGAATAAAGTTCGAATCTACCAAATTAAAGAGGAAATTAGTTTAATTAGTATAAAAATATTTAGAGACCAACCTTGCAAGGTAATTTTTTTTAATTAAAATCTCAAAGTTTATATGAACTCAATTAAATTAGCAAATGATCAGTTTTTGGATAAAATTTATCTTAAAGAACAAAAATAAAGTGAAAGATGGAGTAAAGTACCTGCAAATTTTTATCTTAAAAAGAATTCTTGTATTCTAAACTCCAAGGGACAGTAGTGTCAGCTAGAGATTATGCCTGATGAAGCAAGCTCTGCTAATTTGGATCTTTCACTCTCTCTGCAGGGCTCTTACCTAAAACTCAATTATAAAAGAAAATATATTGTGCACTTGATAGCACTTATTGGGCTCCCATTTATAGTGATCTCTCTCTCTCTCTCTCTCTGTGAAAGCTAAGAATACGTCATGCTTATGATGACATTATTCTAACAAGTCTACGGGAGTAATTTTTTACCTAATAAAGCACCAAAACTTTGGTCCCAATTATAACATGTGCGACGCTAGTAATTTGTCATTTTCATATAAAATCATCATTTAAATTTTTATATTAAAAATTATAACTTTTTTTCCTATTTATAATCTTTTACGCGGACTGTTAGAGTCTATTTAATATCAGTTTTAACTTTTAACTTTTAGCTTTTATCTTCTCTCTATATATATATATAGCTTTTCAAATCATACTTTTTTTTTTTATATAAAAAATTCACTTTTTCTCACTTTTTATTTTTTATTTTTAAGGTACAAATATAATTTAGTACATTTTCAGTAAAAAGTTTTTAACAAAAAACCAAATAAGCTTTTCCCAAACAGAACACTTAGTTATGACAAATATTGTTATTAGGTTCTAAGACCTTAGGGACTAATATATTAGAACTTTAATTTGTATTATGTTGGCAAACCATGATCAAAACATAGAGTCTAGGTTTAGGCTTGCTCAAAGTATGTTTATTTGTAAAATTGGAATCGAGTGATTGCAGAATTTATTGGACTAAATCTGCAAGGCTTGATCGATCGAAAATTAGACTCGATCGATCGAACCACATGCAGATTTATTTTTCTGCAGAATTCCAGTTCAGCCCAAACTCTACTTAAACGTATTGGGTTTCAAGTAAAACACTCCTATATATATAAAGGAAACCCTAAAATGTTTTTATGAGGTTTTTTAGAGAGATTAGAGTGCATCTTGTGCCTCTTTTATAGATCTAGTGTTTTGTACCTAAAAGCTCTCTAAAGTTACTCTTTATGCTGTGTGTGTGAATCTTTTGTGAGATCTAGAGGTGTTTACCTTCACACATACTTAGGGTTATCAAGAATCAAGACTATGTCAAGAACTTGGTGATCAATTCAGTTTCAGATTAAAGAGCTTAAAGATGTACAAGCAGGAGTGCTTGTGCATGCTAGGAATTCAAGAAAGAAGTAGTCTGTGGACTCTGAGCTGTCACGTAGTCATGGTAGTAAGTTTCCTACTTGATGTAGTAATAGGATGTTAGTGGTCTAAATCACTATTGTGTAAACTTCAATTCTTTCATAGTGGATTCAGTTTACCTTGAGGATAGTTAGGTTAAATTCTCCCCAGATTTTTTATCGGTTTGGTTTTCCTGGGTCATCATATCTTTGTGTTCTTTATTTTCCGCACTTTATATTGATATGATATATTTGTGTTAACCTAGATCTGATAATTTAACTAAGTAATCACTTGGCTAATTAACTAAGTTAATCTAATTGTGTTTTAAGGGGTCTAAAAACGTACAATTGTGATATTTTATGTGATACTAGAATTTTTGAATTTAGTCAATTTACAACATATCATAATTGATATTTCTCACCTTTTTCCAGCTTTAAAGTTACAATAAAAAAATAAAAAAAAAATAAAAAAAATAAAAAAAAAATAAAAAAGAATAGAAGAAGATATGGCAATCAAATTTTATGGAACGTTTATGAATAATATTTTTCAAAATTTTTAATATTTTTATTTATTTATATTTTATACTGTAGATTAAACAAATATGTTATAGAGATGAATCTTGCAAAATACAAAAAAAAAAAAAAAATCCACATCAGTGGGTGTAAAATTGTGCATAAATGCACAATTGCTACAGTAACCGTGTATATATGCACGGTTACTGTAACACTTGCATTTAATATTTTAGTAATTTTTTCTCTCTCCTTGGCTTTGTTGCTCTCACTCACAACTCACTCTCCTGCTCTAACCAAAGAATCTCACTCTCCCTTTTTTCTCACTCTCACCTCACTCTCCTGCTTTAACCAAAGAACCTGACTCTTCCTTTTTCTCATTTGATCAAATCATCAACCCATCTGATCTCTCACCACCGCCGCCGATAACCACTGCCCTGATCTCTCGCCTATCAAAGAAACAAAGTGAAATTCGAAAGTGTACCTCCTCCATTCCCTGAGAGCGAAGCCTTCCTCAGGCTCCATCTCCATTGAATTGGGCAAAATCGGACCGTCCGATCCAAGAAACCCTCTATCAAAGTCCGCACTGATTGCTTCATCATCGTAGATCTCTAAGACTGGCTACGGTGCGAACGCGTCATCTTCGGCAAAAAAAGAGGTGTCATTGGGTTGGGTAAATGAGTTGGGAAACGATGATATGGTTGGCTGGGTTTTGATTAGTGGGTTGTTTGATCTCGTTGTTTGATCGCCATTGGGTTGATGATCGTTGTTGCTCTAATCGTTGATGGTGACTGGGTATTGAGTCAAGAATGAATATTTTATTAAATAAATGTGTAGAATTGACAAACTGATGTGGGTGTTTTATAAAAATAGATATATAAAATAAAAAATAAAAACATATTTTTTTTACAGAATGGACCGAAATTATGTATTTACTGATGTGGATACTCTAACATTAAAGTCACTATAACAATGTACTTATTCATGCAAATAAGTACAATTATGTTAACTTTATATGAACAACAGTGTAAACCTACAATCCTACACTTTACAGGACTAGCATTACTTTTATGCAACGTGAAACTTGCACTAAAAAGTTCATTAGTCATATTGAGGACCATTGCTGCTGTGATTTTCCCGAACACAATAATTAACGTGCGATTGACTAAAAAAAGCCAGACTTGCTAAAGGTCACTTTGTGTACGACAAGAAAAACATGGTCCGCGTTACACTCACACCTGACTTGACCGTTTACTTTTACATCTCTTTTTGATCACCCATTGACCCCGACCGGGTAAGTTTACTTTTACATCTTATTCACACATAATTGAAGAAACAAGACCCAGCAATAAGTCTTTTTTTAATGTTTTTATTTTTTTTGGGTGAATCACCCAAAAAGTCTTTTTTTTTTTTTTAATGTTTTTTTGAATGAGTTACCCAATAGTAATAAATGCCCACTCGCTTAGATAGATGCACATGCGTGCCAAATGATTGGTGGCATTGTGATTTTTTTTGTTTTTTAATGGGACCATTGTGAACATTGAATGCATACAAAAGGTGGACCAAACTTGTAGTTAGGAACATTGAATTAGTTAGGTACAATAGTTAATACAAAATTTCATGTGACCACTAGCCTTTTCTGTTTTTCTTTTTTCTTTTTCTTTTTTGTTAAGATAAGAAGTTGATAATAAATTGGTGATTTACTGCTCTCTTTTTTTTTCTTTTTCTTTTTTCCTAAATAAGAAAAATGATAGTTATGATAATTTTTTTTTTAAAATTTCAATTTATGACATCCGCTCTTGATAATAGCTTTTTATCATCAAACCATCAATTAGTTTTTTAGTATAAGCAGGGATTGAATTACAAATCTCTTATTCAACCATAAAAAATTTTACTAATTGATTTAACTAGAACCCACATAATTATGATAATTATTATAATTATGTTTGTATATAAAATTATTTAATATACCATTTGAATAAGATAAGACTTGGCAAGGTAGGGTATAAAAATATGAGGTTGTATAAGAAATCATTATAGAATTCAAACTCAATTAATTAATACAAACACATGCTCGCTGATGTACAATTTTATGACATGATCTCAATTTAGTTTGCAATCTTTTGTTATGGTATTAGATCCATAACTTTGAACCCTCCCAGAGTAATCTCCTCACTACGTTAGCTTTTCTATATAACTTTTTGTCAATAACAAATATCCTCTAATATGTCAATAACTCTCATAGTCCTGCCTCTTGTCTCTCAAGTCTCAATTAGACTTAAGAGTTCCAACAAATGTTTCCCCTGTAGAGCTTTAACTATATAGTTTTTGTTGTACAGCTTTTTGCGATCAAGTGCTTTAATTGAAAAGATAATAAGTGTTATGACTTAAGAGTATTTGGCAAACTACAATGGTAAAGTTCTTTACAACTGATAGTTGTTTGGTAACTAATTGCTAAAGAACTTTTAAATGTGAGGAATGACACCAGAGTTTTTTTTAAATTTTTTTTTTTATTTTTTATGTAGAACTATTTGAGATACAAAAAATACTACTAATTGTATCCTAAGTGGAGTTATAGTCTTAAGTTAAAACCAAGTTTGTAGTCAAATTTTATTCTTTTATAAATACAATACTTATTTTCAAAATTAAATAGAAATAATTCATTTAATAGCCAATTTTATCAATTGAAATTACAATAAGCTCCTAACATTTGAACCTAGGTAAAACAAACAATTAAATTTCTAAATTCTTTTTGGGTAAATTGCAAATTACACCCCTAAAGTTTGGAGGTAATTAAATTTGCACCCTAAAAAAGGGTTGCACTTAGGAACTCCATCATGCAAAGTACTGTATGACAGCATCAAAATTGGTGGGCATGTTGAAATCATGTCCATCCATGTTGGCTAAAATCAAGGCTCCTCCAAAGAATGCCTTCTTTACCACGTATGAGCCCTCGTAAGTTGGGACAAATTTTCCTCTATGATTAGGCATAGCCTGGTTGCACTTCTTCAAGACTAAGTCGCCTTCTTCAAAAATTCTAGGTCTAACCTTCTTGTTAAATGCTTGCTCTACACGGCGTTGGTACAACTATCCATGGCATGTTGCAGTCATGCGCTTTTCATCTATCATGTTCAATTGTTCATATCAAGATTAAGCCCATTCAACTTATGACAGCTCTGTCTATGACAAAATTCTGAGAGATGGGATCTCTACCTCTACTAGAAGGACGGCTTCCATGCCATAAACCAAAGATTACAGGGTTACACCTGTAGACGTATGAATAGAAGTGCGATAAGTACACAAGGCAAATGTCAAATGCTCATGCCAGTCCTTATAGCTATCTGTCATCTTCACTAAAATCTTCTTTATATTCTTATTGGCTACTTTTATTGTGCCATTCATTTGAGGGCAATAAGGAACCAAATTTTGATGCTCAATCTTAAACCGCTGACAAAGCTATTTGATCATTTTTCATTCAATTTTTTTAACTTAATTAATTAACCAAGTTGATACTTAAGATTATTATTCAGACCTAGGTTACACACATAAAAAAATATCACTTAATGTGGAAAAGTAAAGAAGATAAGCAATATGATGACCTAGGAAAACCAATGAAACCATCCAGTTTCAAGTAAAAAACCTGGGGAGAATTTAACTTAAACTATCCTCAAGGTAACAAATTCACTATGATAGAATTGAAGTTTTACAATAGACTTTTCCTTAAATCTAAAGCTTCCTTTGGTAGTACTGACCTATGTGACCACACGCAGCTCTGTTTCCACAAGTCTCCTATTTGAATTTGTCAAACACAAACACGCACATTTGTAAATCTGAGATCCCACTCAAAATTTTAGATCATTAGTTGTTGTTGATCTTGTATGCATCAACATCTACAACACCGGATCTTGATTTTCTTCAAAGAATATTGCTAATAAAAGATGTGGGGTCGGAGAATCTGGTAACCTTGGCCCACTTCGTACCAAGCCCAGGGCCCATGCCGAGGAGGAAGAAACGCCCGAGGACGAATTGTGAAAGTCCAAATTACCCAAGAACCTTGCCGAGAACGACCCTGTCCTCAGCCAATCGAGACCATGGGAGGAGGAAGTAACGGGCCACCAAAAGCAGCCCTTCTGAGCATCTAAAGAGAAGGACCTAGCACAACGTGTTAGCCGTGGAAGCATGATGGAGGAGCAAGTCCAATATGAACTATCACTTCCACATTAAATGCTCACAACTAACGTTCTAGCTGCATTAATGAGGAAATAACCCCTGAATAGCGCAGCCTTGGTCGCCGCAGCCTACAGATAGAATGGAAGGCGACTGATGAGACAAGCACTCAAGTAGTGACCTGCTTGATCAACAAATGTAGGGCTAAGATCAACTGGAAGGGAGTATATAATGTAAGGAGTCTCTTTTGAAAGAGGGACGGGGAAAAAGGGGAAAAAGGGGAGAAAGGCGAGCAGAAATATAGAACATTGTGGCATTCTGTATCATCACTGAAATCTCTATAACCGATCACTAAACAAATAAAAGAACTTCAAGCTCCCCAGAGGAGAGCCGAGGAGCATCATTGCACATTTGAATCCAAGTTCATGCTATCCAATCCATATGCAACCATGCCCAATCGTTGTATCCTTCACTAGGACCTAATTCTTGAACCCGCTTTCTATAAATTCATTGTATTGGGCTAGCTGGGCTTGAGTTCACTCACTCAACAGTAGAAGTGCTCAAACCCAGTCCCTACAGAAGATTTTTGAGAGTTTTGGGTACAAAAACCCAAGATCTACAATTGAAGGCACAAGATGCACTCCTCTCTTTCTCTCTTTCTCTAAAAATCTCTTCTATGGTTATCTTATGATGTCCTTTAAATACTGCAAAAAATGGATTGTGATTTGGGCTTGAAATGGTCAAGTTATTAGCTTTTTACGTTTTCTAATTTGCAACTCTCGATTTTTACATCTATTAATTTTTTTTACTGATTTGTGACTCTCGACCGTTCGAACAGCAATCAAGAGAACCAGATTGCATCTCACTTTTTTTTCATCTTGAACTTGAGTTTTTTGTCTTGGACTTGAAAGTACACCATTCTAACTCAATGAGACTTACTTTTTATCATGGTTAGCCAACACTACAAACTCAAATCCTAACAATCTCCCCCTTTGGAAATTGTGAAAAAAATTACATACAACATAATGCCCATATACAATAAATTGCCCAAACACATCACAAATCCCAATCTAAGATTTCTAACCAAAAAGTTGCAAGAAAAGGCGGAAGGTCTTGATCGGAATGTAGTCTTTTCTAAAACACTCACAAGAGCACATCAACGCATGTGAGGAAATAAAGACAAATAAACAATATGAATCACAAGGATAACAAATATGTAAACAATAATTCAAACTAACTCTCCCCCTAAGTTCGATACATCCAAAACTATTTATTTTCTCCCCCTTTCAAAAAAATTTCATCTCCTCCTAAATAAAACAATTAAAAACCTTTTGCAAATTTAATCTATTTCTCCCCCCTTTTGTCACGTATTGACAAAGACAAACCAATTAGAAGGTAGACTGTAAACATACACAACAACAGATGCTAAGAGTAAATTGAAAATTAAGGAAACACATAAGAAATAAGCTCTATTAAAAATAGAGGCAACTTCCCCTATGAGCAACAATAACTCCCCCTATGAGTAGCATCAATTTGAAAAATAGTTTTCTCCCCCTATTAAAATAGGAAAAACAAAGCCTGTTTTGAGAAAAACAATTTTGGAGAAAATTTAGGAGGTGGGGAAAAATTAAGCAACACTAACCAAACTTAAAAAAATAAGTTGAGGATTTACATAAATACAAATATTCTCTCTTTAAATATATGCAAACTTGATACTATGTGACCTATAAACAAATGCATGCAAACACTTTAGGCACAATCAATTAAGACTATACAATATAGATCTCAATGATATAAAAATTCAGCATGCAATGTGTTTTCACATGTCAAGGAATTTTGAACTCAAATTAATAGCAACAGCAGAGAAAATATTTGCACATTTATTATCCACCATATCTCTTTAAAAATTCTCAATTTTAGCAGTTCACACATTTTGAAAAATATCATATCAATTTTAAATTGTACAGAACTCAAAAATTCTAAAATGTACAAAACTCAAAAATTAATCAATCAATTTTTAGATCAAATTGAGTACCCAATTTAGCAAAAAAAAAAAAAAAAAAACACACACACACACACACACACATTATGCTAAATGAAAAAAAATGCAAAAACAATGCATGAACAGTGCTCAACTAAGTTATAGAGGGTACACAAACAAGAAATATCAATTTCTTAATTAACCCATGAGTGCATGTACAATCTAGTACATACTCATACAAAATTAGAAATAGCTTATGCACTCAATTTTGCAACACATACTTTCTATGTTTCTCCACATTGTCAACTTCTAAATCGGAAGAGAGATATCATAATTCATGTAATCCTCAAGAAAAATCAAACTAGACACAAAATAAAATATTTTTGTCTTTTTTGAAAATTTTCAATGTTTATTTTTATTTTTATTTTTATTTTTATTTTTTTTAAACAAAACAACCTAAAACAAAAATAAAAACATGTCCACAAATAATTGAAATAATTATATCTAGGACAAATAAAAAATAATCACCTTAGCAAGTCTTTTCTCACCCATACAACACGCGTCTTTGGCTTTGTAGGTGAAAAACCATGAGAAGCATAATGTATTTTAGGGATTACACCAATCTTCTAAGAGAGACTGAAATCCTTCAATTTCCTTTCACAAGCCAACAAGCTTAAATTTTTCAAAAGCATATAAAATAGTTTATTTGGACTTATGGTAGGAGAAATATCATCACATATACTAGATAGAAACACAAAATGCTTAAATTTCAATTTATGACAGTTAGAACGAATGTGATCAGACAAACCACAAAAGTGACACATATGAACAAATTTAGGAACATCAGTATTCCTAACAATAGATCTAGTTTTAGGTTTCGGGTTTTGCCTCAATAAAGAACAATTTGGTCTAATACGACCAACAACACCACAAAGGTGACAGGTAGGCACAAAAACAGATTTCTTATGCACTATAATAGAAGGTTTAGACATAGGTTTAGAAACTTCAATGTCTACATCAGAGCTCTTATCTTTGTCTAACCTAGCAAAATAAACATTTTCCTTATGATTTCTCTTGAAGAGAGGGATACAAATTTTGTCTTTAGGCTTAACAGGAATAGAAACAAAAACAAATTTGTTTTCAATAGCAAGTTTGGTATAATACAAATTTTCAATTTTAGCTTCAGCCTCAGCTAACTTTTTTTCCAAACTTTTCATATTTTCATCTTGAGAGGAAAATTGATTTCTTAAAAATTCATTCTTTTTATTAGATTCATCTAATCTCACAATCAATTCCTCTTTTTCAAGATTAGCCAATTTTAACTCTTCCTTGAATTTCTTAGCAATTTTCATAGATTTAGTTAATTTCCTACGGTGAGTTTCACAGGTATCAACAAGATCAACATAAACAATAGTGACTTTTTTAATTCAAATTTTCACATGTATGAGCAAACAGACACTTAAAATTATCCATGAAAACAAGGATCAAGGATCTCACTCAGGATGTTAATCTAAATCAAAGTGAACCTGTTCTGATACAATTTGTTTATTCGTTTAGATCCCTTAAAACAGATTGTTTAATCTAATATATTAACCAAGTGATTACTTAGATTAATTATTCATGTTAAGTTCTAAAAGTTTAGAACAATTGGCAAATCGTGAATACAAACTTGTCTAGATATAGATCCTAGAGTCTATAGGTATTATTAGACAATGCTCAAGGTGATACAAGTCAAGATTCAAGAACATACAAAGCTGTAGAAAGAAAAATTTGAAATCTCCCTGGTTTGATCGATCGAAAGACGGGCTTGACCGATCGAAATATGGGTCTGCAGAATTTTAAGTTCGGCCCAACAGCAGTTCAAGCCCAAAACGGATTAGGCTTTCAAATTTAGTTCTTCTAGTATGTAAAGGAAACCCTAAGCACATTTTTATAAGGCTTTTTAGAGAGAAAAGAGTGCTCCTCTTTTGTATCTAGGGTTTTGTATCCAAAAAGCTTTCTTATATCTTTTACTAATGTTATTCCTTGAAAAATCTCTAAATCCGATGTTGTAGAAGTTGCTACCTTCTCTAATTATCAAAGGTGCTGATGATCTCAACCTTCAAGGGTGGTCTTGGGGTCACAAACAGGAGAGTTTGTGTTGCTAAACTTTTGAGTGAAGTCTCAAAGTCACAAGTGCAGGTGCTTGTGTTACAAAGGCCTAATAAAGAAGGAGTCTGTGGATTCGGAGTTTGCATGTGGTCATGTCAGTAAGTTCTACATGTGGTAGCAATAAGATGTTAGTGATCTAAATCTTATTGTAATCTTCGATTGTCTATAGTGGATTTGCTTTTTACCTTGAGGATAGTTAGGTTAAATCCTCCCCAGATTTTTCACTAGTTTGGTTTTCTTGGGTGATCATATCTTTGTGTTCTTTATATTTTTCATTGCTTTGCATGATATAGTGGGCCTTTTGTGTTATGTTGGGCTGAACTGCCTCTTGCAGTACTATTGTTGTACTAGGCTGGGCTGCCTCCTGCGGTACTAGGTCTAAGTGTTCTAAGTAAGGGAGTTGAGACCGGTCCAATTGCAACTCAACTTGGTCCAACTTGTGCGCAAACTATGCCTTGTTTGCCAATAGCATGCTTATGGTAGACAGAACTATTCTAGATAAGTCATGGCAAGCAGACATGATAATAATAATAATAAAAAAAATGAGTACTTCGGCTTCTTAATTAAAGTGAACAATTAATCCTTAATTAAGAAAGATAATCACAATAACAATAATTACTTTTATAAAGAACGCAAGTGAATAAGTGGTCAACATATGGGTTAATCAAAAGAAGAAAGAAATTAGAGTAAATCTGGTTTGCAGGACCAAAACCAAAGAGGGAAGAACGCTTTTTCTCAATGCAATTAGTCTCCCAGGGAAAATCCTGCCGTGGAAATTAATCACTTTGAGGGAAACGGACCTAAATGGTTGGTACCCAAAGGAACCTTTTTGCTTTTGGCAAAGAGCAGAATTCTGAGAGGGAAAGAGAGAATCAACCTATTGATGCATGTCTGTCGATCTAACTCTTTATTTTTTTTTCCTTTCTTCTTTTTCTTTTTGTTTTAGTTTTCCTTTTATCTTTCCTTTCTTTCCTTCGCACTTGTTTTCTGTTTTGTGGTTTTCCTCAAAGATGGTTGTTACCGTGATTTTGGTGTCGTGTTTGCGCACGGCAAGGGCCTCTCTTTATAGTGCCTGCCGTGACCGGATTTTACTATTTTACCCCTTAACCACATTTGTCTGGTCTAGGTGTACTTGTCGACCACCACTGGTCCCTCTGTGTGCCACTCTCTATCTCTAGACAAGGAAAACTATTTTGTTTGTTAGTCTGCTGTGGCACCCTTTCCTACCACGGTGTGGGTGCTCTCTCTCCCTATCCCTCATGGCATGCACCTAGTGGTTCCAACTCAGTCTTGCTTCTTTTGGGTGGTATGTCATCCTAGGAGGACGTATCCCCCAAAAGATCTTGAGCAGGAACCCCAAGATAGGTTTTCCCCTTTCCCCATCGCCAAACCATGCCCTCTTACCTCTGACCCATGACCTCACTATGTCCCGTATTGGCTAGGTATAGGTTGGTGATGTCTAGGCCTTGCGTGTGCCTCCCTTTCATTTATGTCCAAAATCTGTCTGCTACTCATGTGTTTGCCATATTCTAGAGGTTACTTGCACAGTTTGTCGTCCGTTCTTGACCTTTTATGTGGACTACTTTCTGATTTCCCGCACCTCTTAGGAGCTGGGCTTTGTTTGATGTTGGGTTTTGCCTTCTTTCAATCTACTCCTTGATTGCTACCATTTTCTACCATATCATTCTGTTATTCTTGCTATGACGTTTATTTGATCCAATCCTGCTGGACCTCTATGGGCCTGCCACTTATTCTTTCCCCAATGGCTTAGTATGGCCATTGGTTTTTTCTCACATTACTTGGGGGCTCCTATGTCCCATTCATTTCCTCTTGGGCATCCTTGGCCCATTTGCTTTTCTTGGGCTTTCTTGGCCCTTTTCCTAGCTCTGCATTTCATGGGCTTTTACTAACTCCATTGGGCTTCCTCGGCCCAATTACCTTGTTCTCATCCTTAGGGTTCATGAGTTTGCCATTAGCCCTTTACTTTCTTTACTTGCATTACTTCAGGCTTGCCGCGGCCCATTCTCACTTTTCTACATCATATATTGCCCATGGGTTTGCTATTTCTCTCTTTTTGGGCTCCTTTGAGCCCATTTGCATCCTCAAGGCTCATTTGCTTATTTTGTGGACCTGTGACCCATTATTCCTGCTGCTTGGGCTTAATGGTTTTTTTTACCTGTTTGCTAACTCTGCCTGTGTTGTTGGGCTCCTTTCTTTTTTTGACTTCCAAAATGACCATCAACATATGATATGATTGTTTTGTTTTAACCTAGATCTAAATCATAAACCTAAGTATTCACTTGGTTAATTAATTAGGTTAAACAATTTAGTTTACAGGGATCTAAAACCTAACAATTTAGATCTAGGTTAACACAAATATATCATATCATGCAAAACAACGGAAAAGTAAATAACACCTCGATATGATGACCCAAGAAAACCGATGAAACGAACCATTTCAAGGTAAAAACCTGAAGGGGATTTAACCTAGCTATCCTCAAAGTAAATAAATCCACTATAAGAGAATTGAATTTTTTACAATCAAATTTAACCCTAAATATATTGCTACCTCCAATAGTAACTTACTGACACGACCATGTGCAAGCTCCGAATCCATAGACTCCTTCTCTTCTTGCATTTACACCAACACAAGCCGCCTTGCTTGTGACTTTGAGATCCCACTCAAAGGTTTAGCAACACAAACTCTCCAGTTTCTGACTCCAAGACCACCTTTGAAGGTTTAAATCATCAACTATTGTTGATCTTGTTGTAGTAGCTTCAGATCTACCGGTTCTAATGGTATGAGAATGATTTCCGGTAGTGACTTTGATAAAGGAAGGCACAATACCTTTTAGATCTCACAAGAGCACCTCCAAAGTCTTTCAAAAGCTTGAAAAACATAGCTAAGGTTTTCCTTTATATACTAGAAGTGTTTCACTTGAAGCCCAAAACGTTTAGGCAGAGTTTGGGCTAAAATAAAATTCTGTAGAAATTTCATATCTGCAATTTTTGATTGGTCGGATCTAATTTTCGATCGGTCGGATTTCACTGAATTTGAACTCTTTTTTTTGCAACTTGTATTTTCTTGTGTTCTGGCTTGTAATACCTTGAGCATTATCTAATAAACTCTATAGACTCTAAGATCTATACCTAGACAAGTTTGGGCTCATAGTTTGTCAATTGTTCTAAACTTTTAGAACCTAATAGAGTCCATGAAGGCAGAGGTGACTGTGTTTTATTTTGAAGACTAGCTTTCCAATTGAGTAGAACATCTATCTCTGTCTCTTCATTCACAGAAAGAGAGGCAACATCGAATGAGGAATGTAAGTTGGCCTATGTGACTAGAGAAAAGATGGAAAACACTTTTTTCAAGCTAGTCGATGCCACTAATTTCGGGGCCTATGGTGACGGTTTAATTAAGTCTTATAAGAGGTTTTTTTTTTTTTTTTTTTTCCCAAAAATATCATTAAATGTTAATTAAATAATATTTATTTAACTTTTGATATCATTTTTTTTTTCATTTAAAATTTGGCTTTCTTGCTTTTTAAAATTCAAAATTATTAATTAAGTTTTTGTATTTAAACTCTGCTAACATTTCTCTTTCAATTTATAATATGGCTAATCCACTTAATCTTTGGTGTAACATATTCGATCTTCTAATGGAATTTAATCAATTTTAATTTTGAAAAAACTTATTTTTATAGACACACTAGCCTTATCACACGCACTTTGCATGTGCGATAAGGCTTTTTTTTTTTTTTTTTTTTTTTTTTTCTCTCTCTCTCTAGTGTCATAATTTAGAAAAAAAAAAGGATAAGTTTGTTTTGAATACACAGATTAGTAGAAGAGTATCCTATTTTGTAGGCATTTAAAGTGGAGTTGGAGATATATTTTTACCTAGTTGTCCTCAAGTTTTTACTCTGTTAAATGTAAAGTTTAGGGGTATTTTTGAATCACAAAAAAGTCCAGTCCAAAGAGGGAAATCCTCTTATAGATAGTATAGATTTGTAAAGTGTGCTGTTTTCAATAATTTTTTTTTTTAAATTTCATAACCAAATTGATATTTTTTCAATTGACACTTATAAGAAATGCAATCTACACTATAAAATTATAATATAACTAAAGTAAAGCAATTTTTAAAGTGTATAACAGTAACGCATAAAATATAACAAATAAAGAAAAATTATTTACATTAAATATGATTTTTGATGATAAGTTAGAGGTAAAAGGGACAAATAGTGGTTTTGTCAATGAATGCTCCTAACTAGAAAGAGCAAAAAAACAAAAACAAAAACAAAAACAAAAAAAAAAAAAAAAAAAAAAGGAAGAAGAAGAAGAAGAAGAAGAAATGGGTAAAACTTAGATGCATCAACTTTGTGCAATACAAGTTTTTCAATTGAATTCAAACCCTTGGTTACATTAACCAATAAGATAAGAACATGGTTAGCGTAGTGCTCTAGGCGCAACACTTACAAAACTATTTTACAACAAAGCCTAGGTGGCAAGTTGTTACTGGTTTTCATTTGGACTTATCACTGACATCATTCTTTTTTACCTTCCATTATTAGCTTGTCACTTAGGCTTTGTTGTAAAAATGTTGTGTCATTAGCTTTATTGATGTTGTGTTTAGATCCCTGTCATATCTTGTTATTAACCAGTTTTAAGGCCAAGTTGATTATTAGATTTATTATGAGAAGCCTTAGGTTAATCAGATAAACACCAATATCATGCAAGTGCGAAAAATTTAAAAACACACAATATGATGACCCAGGAAACCAGTGAAACAAACTAGTTCCACAGGAAAAACTTGGGAGGACTTGAGTTATTAATCCCTAGGTAAACAGATCCACTAGGGACAAAATTTGGATTTCATGCTAGGGGGCTGGAGTATAAGAAAAAAATAATAATTAAAAAACTCCAAATAAGAATCTATATAGTATTACCCACTACCGACACTATGAATTTATAATGCACTACTAACACACTTACACACACTTGTCCTAATTTACAAATTTTTCCCCTTCGTCTATTGCCTCATCCCTATTGCTGCCCCACTACCAAAAAACGTTCAAAGTGTCAAATGCCAAACATTATTATATATTATCTACAACTCTGCTCTCTCTGACTCTCTCTATATAGCATAACTTTATTCACAAATCACAACTCACCGAGTCACTCTCTCAACAGCTACAAAAACAATTAATAGTCTCAGAGACAGAGATTTCCAAATACAATCATGAATCACATATTCAAATTAAATTCACAATCACCCTCAGCCCAAAAAAAAAAAAAAAACTACCATCATAGATTCACAAACATTATAAACACATATGGATTGGAGAGGGAGAAAATTCATATCGATGTTAGGTTTTGAAGTTGAAGGAGAGAAAAAAAAAAAACTTGAAATAGGAAAATTAGGATTCAGTATGGATGTCAAGAGTTGTAGCGGTTGGCGTCAGTGGTGGGGTGGGTAGATCAAGCGACTGTCGACAAGTGGAGGATTGTGTGTCACGTGGTGCGTAGGTCTATGGGACCAGACTGATCAACTAAGTTGCACGTGGTGTGGGTCAGTGACAGGGATGTGAGTCTTGCGTGGGTTAGTGTGGACGATGTGGTGGTGACGTGAGTCTCACTCTCTTAATCTCTCTCTCTCTCTCTCTAGTTTTAATTTTGGGTTGTGAGGCTGCTAGTTGGGCTAGGCTAATTGGAGAGGAGCAAGACCTAAGGTTTTGGAAGAGGGAGCCAAAACTATAAAAATGAAAAAAAATATGCCTAGTAATTTTTTTTTTCTTAAGGTTAGGGGGGGCTCGGGCTCCCTCGAGCCCTCCTGGGTCTGCCCATAATATCCACTATCATATAAAAGTTCATAGACTGAGTAAACCTATTTTTCGTAAACTTAACTACACTTACTAAACTGAGGTTTGAGATCCACAAACTTCTTTGATAGCAACTTTGTGCAACATGAACCTCCAATCAATATCCCCTTGAAGATTTAGATCCAACACCTTTGATAATCTGAGTGCAGCAACTTTAGATCCACAGAATGTATAAGAATGAACATTGGTGGTAACTTTGTGACCAATAGGCTCAAAACTTTTAGATCTAAAAATAGCAGCTCTGAAGTCTCAAAAAAATATGCATTAGATTTTACTTATGTAGTAGACGAAGTAGGAACCAAACCCTAATCACATAGTGGGTTGACGGACTAAAAGTGTAGATATGCATAATTGTAGTTCAATCTGTCGAAAATGTAAGTTCTTGATCAGTCAAAATGAATCAAAATTTTGTTCTTGCACATTGAAAACCAAAACCTTGAGCACTTGTCTTGACATACCTATAGACCCTAGAGACTATTACAAGGCTACTTTTGATCCACTGCCGTATAATGCTCACGTAAAATAGAATATTTAACTTGTAACAATCGTTTCTCAAAAAAAAAAAAAAAAAAAAAAATCTAACAATTGATAGTGTTGTCTTGTTCAAGAATAATTAAATAAAAAAAAAAAAAAAAAAAAAAAATCTAACAATTGATAGTGTTGTCTTGTTCAAGAATAATTAAATTCAAAATAACCAAATGCTTGATTTCAATTGGAAAACCTAATATAACCCAAAAATATGGGATTCTCATTGACCATAGATAATGTCCAATGTTCATATAATTTTCTGAAAATAAAATACTTTAATTAATTAAAAAAAATCGTACAAAATGGATTCTAGGGCATAAATTCAAGCCATGGGGGTGCGATGTATTTTTAAGGTGAAAATTTTTTCGCATCAATTTAAAATAGGACATGAAGAAACCATGAAATTTCACGGGTGGTGGTGGTGGGGGCTGAAATTTGTTTCGGAAGAGACCATGAAATTGCTCCGGTGGAGAAAATTAATGTCGTAAAGTAATTTGTGTAATAACGCGTATTGACTTGCTTGTCTAACTGACTTTGTCTTTTTTGCTTTAAATTGACTGAAAGATTAGACAAAAATATGGTATGCTTTTCGAAGCGTATATATCACATAAATAGTATTTGAAGTGTTAATTGGTGCCAGCCAAAAAACATGGATGCTAAGACAGCTTCCATGAGGAATATCATAATCCTTGTTGTTTTGGTGCTTCTCTTATCTACAACGGTGGTTGCCGCGCGACAAATTGGTCCCCCGCGACATTGGGACCCTCCCAATCCCCCCGGCCACATCCCCCCTAACGGTTTTTGATTCCCATTTAAAGTCACTGGAGTTTGCTACCTACATCGTGGTAACCTTCCCTTTGAAATACGTTAGCAGGTTGATTCCGGTGAGTATCAATATCATATGTAGGTATCCCTTTTCATTGTAAAATGTAAACCACCATTATGTCAGTTACAATTTGCAAACTCTACTAATATCTACAAATGTGTGTCTGTTACTTTCAATTTGCAAAGTCATTTATTTGAAGAAATAAAATAAAACTATGAAGTTGATGGTAGGTTTTGCGATGCTTGGAAATCAGTTAACCTTGTGAAATCTGTTGAAAATAGTAATGTCTGAACTCTATAAACGCTTTCTGGGTGTGGAACCAGCCAATAAACTCAAAAGGCTTCAAAAAGGGAAGGAAGAAAAAACCTTTTTCTTATTAATTTTTTTTTTTTAATTTTCAAAAAACGAACTTTTTCTTGGTTGGGCAAACGTCATACGCCAAACGCACTAATCTGTATATATTAAGAGGATTCAGAAAGTTAGTTATTGTTTTGTTTTTTTTTTTTTTTTTTCTGTCAAAAATACCCCTAAATTAATTAACCAACAACTTAAAAATGAGGTTAAAATAGTAAATTGACAAAAGAAAGTTAGTTATTGATTTTTTACTGTAAAAAATACCTCTACCTAAAACTTAAAATGGGGTTAAAATAGTAATTGACAAAAATAATAAATTTCTACTTCTATGTTGAAATGCCTCCTACTTCTAATAAACTCCTACTTTTATGTTAATTTAAATTTCTACTTTTACTCATTAACTCTCTACAAAATAGGATCATTATTTTGTTAGTTTTAAAACTTCTCCAATCTACAAAACTCACCCCACGTATTCATTTTTTTTTTTACTTCATCACGATGTAAAGTAATCTTTATCCAAAAAATAGAAGAGCTTCTGAGCAAGCGCGTGAGCGCGTGTTTAGAGGCTAGTATATCTAAAGTGTATGTGTTCATAGTCCAAAGATTCCAAGTATGTTGGCATGGAAAGCTTGTAATCACAGTGATGCTACCAATTTTGTGATGTTTGACAGAAGTTATTGTTAATTTATTGAATGCATGGTCATATTTTTTAAAAAAGAGAGAAAAAAAGAAAAAGAAAAAGAATAGTGAATAATTTTCTAAGATCAATCTAATATATATATATATATATATATTTGATGAATAAGATCGCTCCAATATTAATTAAGGTAGTAGTTATCTATTAGTTAGACTAAAGTACACATTTAGCCTTAAGTTTAAGTTTTTTATTTTATTTTATTTTATTATTTTATTTTTTTTTTCCACCACGCACTTTTGATGCGGTAGTCACTCTACAAGTATCAGTATTTGTGGGGGGTGGGAGGTAAGGGTAAGGGTCCAAGTCTTTAAAAATGAGCTTCATAAACATATATACTTAGATTATGCTAGAGTAGAATTTCTATATTGTATATAAAAAAATAAAAATAAAAAACCTATTTTTTTTTTATTTTGACCTTTTATATTTGAAAATATTCATTTTGGCCCTTATGTGTGATTCTATTTTCATATTGACCTTCTTGTTGATTTTTATTAGTAATTTGGTGATTATACGAGTGACGTCTTTTAATGAACAATACTTACTTGGCCCTTAATGGTTAGAATACTAATAGAAATAGACTTATCTTAATATACAGTACTTATGTGATATTTAATTATCAAATTACTAGCATAAATGGATTTATACGGATGACGTACGTGTCTTAGGAGATACCATTTATATGGCGATGGACCAAATTTACTAACAAAAATAGATAATAGGGTATATAAACAAAATCAATTTTAAGGGCCAAAATAAAAATAAAAATAAAAATAATTTCAAAAAATAAAGAAACAATATGAAAATAACTATATATATAATGCATGATTCCTAGGAGCTCTCTGACCCGGCGTGGCAACCTGCCTTTCAAAATAAGTTCGTAATATGTTTCCCGGGATATATATATATATATATAGAGAGAGAGAGAGAGAGAGAGAGAGAGAGAGAGAGCCAACCACCATGGCTTATTTGTGAATTGTGATCTTCGGAAAGAGTAGTAATTTCTATACTCTATAAATGTTTCTAACCTACTCCGTAATTGAATAGAGAAAATAAGACTACGAAATTTATAGCTGAGTGTCTTAATTAGTTTGTGTTCATTGATGTTGATGGTGCAAGAAAAAAACACCAAGTTCAAACACTCGTCCTTGTGGTCGTCCATAGCAAAGCTGAGAGCGTTTAATACATTCGTCTCTCCATTACCACATCTCTCCTTCTACACGCCCGTCCATTGAAGGACGAGCGGGCTGTGAACCTCGTCCTTCAATAGTGACGGACGAGGTGAGTTGATAAAGAGCTAGACCTCGTCCTTCATTAGTGACGGACGAAGTGAATTTACAACGGGCTAGACTAAGCACACTTCCAACCAAAAGTTGTATCGCTCGAATCTCAACGCAGTTCCCGAAAAGGTGACCTTTGTGGCAGTTAAGGAAGTTACCCTCTGAATCCTCCAAACTCTACGACGATTAAGAGAAGTAACTGTTTTCTGACGCTATATAAAGGCCTTTCAGTGCAGAGGTAAGGGGACTTTTTTTTGGGTAGAGGATTTTAGAGAAGTTAAGCATTAAGGGCTTTTCTCTCCTTCAATTTTCTAACTTTACCATCAGAGAATCAAAGGCCGGCTTCCACCGGTCTTCTCTGCTGATTTTCTTTGTTTTCTCAGGACTCACTCTACTAGATCAAGAACATCCGGAGATTTTCCAGCCCATTGATTCCTTAGAATTCCTTTGAACCTATCAGAATTCGTTTGGAACTATCAGATGTAATGGAGTTTAGAAATTATTATTTTCTCAAAAAAAAAAAAGGAATTTTTTTTTTTTTTTTGAGAATACTAAATATTTTTAACAAATTAGTATAATAGTGTCTGTGTTTCGGTATGTCAACGTGAAAAGCTTGTAATAATAGAAATTGTGAAACTTGATGGGGCAATGTGACGCTCACCTGTAACAAAATTCTTCACTAATAAAAAGTTTCGGTGCATTTCTAAATTTGTGAATTTCCAAAGTGCATGCTTGAAATTTCATTTCGCCTTCTTTGTTTCTTTTCATGTTTGTGCGCAAGAAAATTAACCCCAAGAGCATTAAGTCACAAAACTACGGAACTTTTTTCTTCCTATATTATCATTTACACCATACATATTCCTGATGTGCAGGTCAGATGCCATCTTCTTTTTTCCTTTTCTCTGCCTTCTCTGAATTTGTATGCCAAGGTTCATTTTAATTTTAGGTCTATTCGTTCATTAAAAGCAGAAAAGTTAGTAATCCTAATCCACTCTCAACGGTCCACTGTACATTCTTCCTAGAGACTTCGATTCTCTAATGACATGACATCTGGCAGACGAAAATTTTTACCCTCATCTATATGAAAATTTTTGAAGTTTCACACCAGGCACATATGCGAAGCACAAAGTGCAAACTGAATAATCTTATTGTGAGGGATTTCACAATTCGCTTCAATACCAATAAGCTTGGTCTGCGATCAAATGCTATGAAAAATTTGTGCCCTCTCATCCTTCACCATGGTGGTTGGATGGATTGGTAAGGCACACGGTCCGACAAGTGGTATCAGAGCCAAGGTCATAGGTTCGAGTTGTCCCCCGCTACATTAGGACCCTCCCAATCCCCCCGGCTACATCCCCCCTGCCGGTGTTTGATTCCCATTTAAAGTCACTGCCAATGATTATAAAGCGTAATTCCCTGGAGTTTGCTACCAACATCGTGGTAACCTTCCCTTTGAAATACGTTAGCAGGTTGATT
The DNA here is from genome assembly GCF_002906115.3 of Quercus suber. Taxonomy (NCBI): domain Eukaryota; kingdom Viridiplantae; phylum Streptophyta; class Magnoliopsida; order Fagales; family Fagaceae; genus Quercus; species Quercus suber. The sequence goes on from NW_027070372.1 coordinate 90,612, forward strand.
CTGGTGAGTATCAATATCATATGTAGGTATCCCTTTTCATTGTAAAATGTAAACCACCACTATGTCAGTTACAATTTGCAAACTCTACTAATATCTACAAATGTGTGTCTTTTACTTTCAGTTTGTAAAGTCATTTATTTGAAGAAATAAAATAAAACTATGAAGTTGATGCGTGGTAGGTTTTGCGATGCTTGGAAATCAGTTAACCTTGTGAAATCTGTTGAAAATAGTAATGTCTGAACCTAGGAAGCACGGGTGCGTTTCAGGACTCGGGTGCGGGTGCGGGTGCGGGACTCGGCAATTTTTGAAAAAAGTGGGTGCGGGTGCGGCAAGACTCGGCGATTAAAAAATTATTAAATATATATTTATTTATATTTTTAATATATTGCTAAGCACACTGAAAACTAAAACAGCCAGGCTGCTTGGAAATTAGACTACAACTCACACCCATAATGTTTGGAAATTAGACTACAACTCACACCCATAGACTAAAACAGCCAGGTGGGTGTTGTATTTATTTATATCTTTATGGATGGTGAACATATTGCTAAGCACACTGAAAGTTTTAATATATTGCTAAGAACATCTTGGCTAAGCACACTGAAAATATATTTATTCAGGACTCGGCGNTGCATTTTTAACTTTTAAGGTGAAAATTTTTTCGCATCAATTTAAAATTGGACATGAAGAGACCATGAAATTTCACGGGTGGTGGTGGTGGGGGCTGAAATTTTTTTCGGAAGAGACCATGAAATTGCTCCAGTGGAGAAAATTAATGTCGTAAAGTAATTTGTGTAATAGCGCGTATTGACTTGCTTTTCTAACTTTGTCTTTTTTGCTTTAAATTGACTGAAAGATCAGACAAAAATATGGTATGCTTTTCGAAACGTATATATCACAAAAATAGTATTTTAAGTGTTAATTGGTGCATCTTCCGGCCAAAAAACATGGATGCTAAGACAGCTTCCATGAGGAATATCATAATCCTTGTTGTTTTGGTGCTTCTCTTATCTACAACGGTGGTTGCCGCGCGACAAATTGGTCCCCCGCTACATTGGGACCCTCCCAATCCCCCCGGCTACATCCCCCCTGCCGGTGTTTGATTCCCATTTAAAGTCACTGCCAATGATTATAAAGCGTAATTCCCTGGAGTTTGCTACCAACATCGTGGTAACCTTCCCTTTGAAATACGTTAGCAGGTTGATTCCGGTGAGTATCAATATCATATGTAGGTATCCCTTTTCATTGTAAAATGTAAACCACCATTATGTCAGTTACAATTTGCAAACTCTACTAATATCTACAAATGTGTGTCTGTTACTTTCAGTTTGCAAAGTCATTTATTTGAAGGAATAAAATAAAACTATGAAGTTGATGCATGGTTGGTTTTGCGATGCTTGGAAATCAGTTAACCTTGTGAAATCTGTTGAAAATAGTAATGTCTGAACTCTATAAACGCTTTCTGGGTGTGGAACCAGCCAATAAACTCAAAAGGCTTTAAAAAGGGAAGGAAGAAAAAACCTTTTTCTTAATTTTTTTTTTTAAATTTTGAAAAAACGAACTTTTTCTTGATTGGGAAAATGTCATACACCAAACGCACTAATCTGTATATATATTAAGAGGATTCAGAAAGTTAGTTATTGCTTTTTATTTTTTTTTTTCCTGTCAAAAATACCCCTAAATTAATTAACCAACAACTTAAAAATGAGGTTAAAATAATCAATTGGCAAAAAAATGTTAGTTAATGATTTTTTTACTGTAAAAAATACCCCTACCTAAAACTTAAAAATAGGGTTAAAATAGTAAATTGACAAAAATAATAAATTTTTACTTCTATGTTGAAATGCCTCCTACTTCTAATAAACTCCTACTTTTACGTTAATTTAAATTCCTACTTTTACTCACTAACTCTCTACAAAATAGAATCATTATTTTGTTAGTTTTAAAACTTCTCCAATCTACAAAACTCATCTCACGTATTCATTTTTTTTTTTTTACTTCATCATGATGTAAAGTAATCTTTATCCAAAAAATAGAAAAGCCTCACGCGCATGCTTAGAGGCTAGTATATCTAAAGTGTATGTGTTCATAGTCCAAAGACTCAAAGTATGTTGGCATGGAAAGCTTGTAATCACAGTGATGCTACCAATTTTGTAATGTTTGACCGAAGTTATTTTTAATTTATTGAATGCATGGTCTTATTTTTTTTTAAAGAAAGAAAAAGAAATAGTGAATAATTTTCTAAGATCACTCTAATATATATATATATATATATTTGATGAATAAGATCGCTCCAATATTAACTAAGGTAGTAGTTATCTATTAGTTAGACTAAAGTACACATTTAGCCTTAAGTTTAAGTTTTTTTTTTTTTTTTTTCCACCACGCACTTTTGATGCAGTAGTTACTCTACAAGTATCAGTATTTGTGGGGGGCGGGAGGTAAGAGTTGGGGTCCAAGTCTTTAGAAATGAGCTTCATAAATATATATACTTAAATTATGCTAGAGTAGAATTTCTATATTGTATATAAAAAAAAAAATTCTACTTTTTTATTTTGACCTTTTATATTTGAAATATTCATTTTGGCCCGTATGTGTGATTCTATTTTCATATTGACCTTCTTGTTGATTTTCATTAGTAATTTGGTGATTATATGAGTGACGTCTCTTAATGAACAATACTTACTTGGCCCTTAATGGTTAGAATACTAACAAAAATAGACTTATCTTAATATACAATACTTATGTGATTTTTTTTTTTTTTTTTGAGAGAGAGTTTCAACCTATGGCGTCCACTCCTGATGATAGCTCTTTCTCATCAGACCAAGACACCAATCAATTTTTTGTGTAAGCGGGGATTGATACGGATGACGTACGTGTCTTAGGAGATGCCATTTATATGGCGATGGACCAAATTTACTAACAAAAATAGATAATAGGGTATATAAACAAAATCAATTTTAAGGGCCAAAATAAAAAAAAAATAAAAAATTTTCAAAAAATAAAGAAACAATATGAAAATAACTATATATATAATGCATGATTCCTAGGAGCTTTCTGACCCGGCGTGGCAACCTGCCTTTCAAAATGAGTTCGTAATATGTTTCTCGGGATATATATATATATATATATATATAGACAGAGAGAGAGAGAGAGAGAGAGAGAGAGAGCCAACCACCATGGCTTATTTGTGAATTGTGATCTTCGGAAAGAGTAGTAATTTCTATACTCTATAAATGTTTCTAACCTACTCCGTAATTGAATAGAGAAAATAAGACTACGAAATTTATAGCTGAGTGTCTTAATTAGTTTGTGCTCATTGATGTAATGGAGTTTAGAAATTATTATTTTCTTAAAAAAAAATTGGAAATTATTATTATTTTTTTTTTTTTGAGAATACTAAAGATTTTTAACAAATTAGTGTAATAGTGTCCGTGTTTCGGTATATCAACGTGAAAAGCTTGTAATAATAGAAATTGTGAAACTTGATGGGGGAAATGTCACGCTCACCTGTAACAAAATTCTTCACTAATAAAAATTAAGTTTGGGTGCATTTCTTTGTGAATTTCCAAAGTGCATGCTTGAAATTTCATTTTGCCTTCTTTGTTTCTTTTCATGTTTGTGCGCAAGAAAATTAACCCCAAGAGCATTAAGCCACAAAACTACGGAACTTTTTTCTTCCTATATAGGCTATATTATCATTTACACTATACATATTCCTGATGTGCAGGTCAGATGCCATATTCTTTTTTCCTTTTCTTGCCTTCTTTGAATTTGTATGCCAAGGTTCATTTTAATTTTAGGTCAATTCGTTCATTAAAAGCAGAAAAGTTAGTAATCCTAATCCACTCTCCACGGTCCACTGTACATTCTTCCCAGAGACTTCGATTCTCTAATGACATGACATCTGGCAGACGAAAATTTTTACCCTCATCTATATGAAAGTTTTTGAAGTTTCACACCAGGCACATATGCGAAGCACAAAGTGCAAACTGAATAATCTTATTGTGAGGGATTTCACAATTCGCTTCAATACCAATGGGCTTGGTTTGCGATCAAATGCTGTAAAAGATTTGTGCCCTCTCATCCTTCACCATGGTGGTTGGATGAATTGGTGAGGCACACGGTCCGACAAGTGGTATCAGAGTCAAGGTCATAGGTTCGAGTCGTTGGAGCCACATTGTGAGGGAGAGATTGTGAGGGATTTCACAATTCGCTCCAATACCAATGGGCTTGGTTTGCGATCGAATGCTATAAAAGATTTGTGCCCTCTCATCCTTCACCAATTGGTGGTTGGATGGATTGGTATGGCACATAGTCCGACACTTATTGCTTTGTTTTCTATTTTTTTCGGTTTTTTTTTTTTTTTAATTTTTTTATAGGCCTCATATATATAAATTAATTATTAGTCGAAATTTAAATTTTCTAAACAAATGCCTAAGGTCATTAGTATAGATCCTATAAATCTCAATTTTACATTTCAAAATCTATAATGCATTCCAAAATAGCAAACTAAAAAAAAAAAAAAAAACATATATGTACCTAACAACTATATACTTGCTAATTGCTGTGCTCAAAAAAAAAAAAAAAAAAAAAAAAAGAACTTGCTAATTGCTATGAAAAGTTATAGTATTACTCATTTTATTACCTTCTCTTATGTTAAGATTTAAATAGGCAAATATTCGTAACAATGTAATTGATAATTGGGTTGAAATTCTTGGTCCAAAAAAGCTGTCATGAGAGAAGCTTAGAATTATCCCAACTAGAGATATTACCTCTTGCTCGCATATAGCCCGCTCAAGCAAGCTCACACAAGCAAGAGAATCCCGCTCTAGAAACTTCACTTCTCCCTCACCTAAAAGGCTGTGAGAAATCTGACTTAGATCCCACCAAAGTTGATTATGCAACAGAATTGTGAATTAAGTACCAATTATACGATAACAAAACTAATGATTTAAAACATACTAGATGGAAAGTGGCGGGGACCCACATAGGTTGTTTTGTTCTCAAAACATCTGTGTATAATATCTAAAAGTTGAAACGTAGTATTTATTGTTTTTATTCTCTTATATATTGAGCCACATCATTGAAGCATTTTGGTCTAGTTCTATTAACTTTGGTCCACTTCAATCCATTAAGTTCAGTTTGGTCTAGTTTGGCCCACTTTGATTGAGTTTGGTCCATTTGGTCCAATTTTATCCAATCCCGTATAATTCGGTCCATTTCAACCCATCTTAATCTACTTTGGTTATGCTTTTAAAGAAGAGGTTTATGTAGAAAGATTAGTTGCTTTGTTGACGAAAAATTGTTAACCAATGTTTAACAATAATTGTCAACTTATGTTTAACAAACGTTGTCAACTTATGTTTAACAATTATTGTTAAATTATGTTTAACAAACTTTCTCAAATTAGTCAAATTTGTCAAACATAATTTCACTCATAGGCCTTTTGGCGTATGAGTTTTATTGATATGAGTAGTGCCCATTCAAGATAATGTATCTCTTAATTACGATTCCTTGTTTCAAGGGATTGACCTTTTGATTCCAACCATGTTGTCTTTGTACATAGGCTTATTTTAAGGGAATATGTGTTTTTATTTATTTGTGGCTGCACCTAATAATTTGTTTAGGTTGCCTACGTACCCTTGGCGGGGATCAAGCCACTTCGTAGTTCTTATTTTGAAGTTTTAGATTTAAAGTCTCAAATTTATTTTGCCCAATTTAAATGATGGACATTTAAGTCAAATACTTTGTATTTAATTAAGCATTGACTTAATTTTACTTTTGAATGAGACAATTGGTTTTAATCTCAAGGATAAGTCAAAGACCATATTTTCATGGAAATTGAATCAAGGATTCTCTTTTTGAGAAGTTAAAGTTCCAAGTAATTTTCCCTTTCTTTCATTTGCTTCTTAGGTGGAATAATATTTTGATTAAGGGAAAGAAAACTCCTTTGAAGCAATTTTTATTTATTGTAAACATATTTGAAATTGGAAAATTTCCCCAACCCAATTTTATGTTCATTTTACTTTAAGAATTATTAACTCTAATTAATAATCCCAAAGAATTAGTCACAATTAATTTGGTAGAGTTAATGCTTCCATTAATTTAGTGGTGGACTCAAGGACTCCATTCATGGGGAAGAGTCAAGAACTCCAATTATGGGAACTCTAATTATGGGGTAGAGTCAAGGACTCTCAAAATGGGATAGAGTCAAGGACTCTATTGATGGGGTAGAGTCAAGGACTCCAATTATGAGAACATTACACCACAACTTGAGAGAATTTTTATTTGGTAATTATCAAATAGGATTTAAGAGTCAGGGACTCTTGTATAAAGTTTCATGTACAGAGTTAGGAACTCCTCATGAAACCTAACCCCATTTGTTTTCCCAAACAAAAATTCAGATTTAAGGTAGAGGGAGAAAGAGAGATTTTGGTAGTGAAGAAATGGGACTGATGAAATCCCATATACGAACCTATGTTGCGTATTCTTCCTCTGCTTGGTGTTGCTCTCTTTGTCTGTGCCTCTTTATTTTTATATCCTCTCTAGTCTTTGCTCTGTGTGTGTGTGTGTAATTGCTCTCTTTTTGTGTTTCCGACTTTTTTCCTTTTTGTGTGTACCCCTTTTTTTGTCCTCCCTTTTTTTTTTTACTTGTGCGTGCCTCCCTCTATTTATAGAGAGATTCCATAGAAGCCGTTCCCGTATTTTACTCTGAACTGATCAGATCATGAGCAGTTTTCGTCAGTTTTTCCTCCACAACTCCTAATTTCATGTTGAGCCGTGACCCACAATTCAGCTTTTTGCTCTTTTTATTTGTTCCGTCGCTTTTTTTTTAACTGCCTCTTTTTGGTTTGTGACATCCCCACTTTTCCACTTTTCTGGCCCACTTTCATGAAACCTTGCTCCTTACTTTCTGGTGTTGCCACTTTCCCATTTACTCAAAAAAAAAAAAAAAAACAAAATGAACTAATCAAAGATAGGAATTACTTTTCACAGGTACTAGGCAGCAGGTTATGAACGTGGCTCATATTATATATATATATATATATATATGATGATGCCGAAAAAACCACCAATGAGCCACACGGTCCTCGCACACTCGAAACAGCACCTGCACAACACAAAAGCTGAAGGCCTTAAGAGGAGTATCGGTATGGTACCGGCCAAATACCCTCCGAAGGTCAAGTTAGAACTTCTCACAACTCTAAAGTGCTAGAGCGGGGTCAATTATGCGTACCTTGACTTGTGAGGGTATTGGGGTTTTTATAGTAGTAGAGGGTGGACCTCTCTTCCTTGGAGTAGAAGTCTTTTCCTTATAGGAATCCTTATGAGCGTAGATTACGAAATCCTTTCCTTATAGGACTCTAATATTGAACGTGGAAAGCAAGTCATCTTTTTATCATTCATGCGTGGTGATCAAGTCAAGAATACATTGGAGCCGTCAGCTTTAGAGCCGTCAGCTTTGCCTACTCCCTCATTAGGGTCGTCAGCTTTGCCTACGACCTCGTTAGGGTCGTCAGCTTTAGGGTCGTCAGCTTTGCCTACGACCTCGTTAGGGTCGTCAGCTTTAAGGTCGTCAGCTTTAAGGCCGTCAGCTTTAAGGTCGTCAGCTTTGCCTACGACCTCGTTAGGGTCGTCAGCTTTAAGGTCGTCAGCTTTGCCTACGACCTCGTTAGGGTCGTCAGCTTTGCCTACGACCTCGTTAGGATCGTCAGCTTTAGGGTCGTCAGCTTTGCCTACGACCTCGTTAGGGTCATCAGCTTTAAGGTCGTCAGCTTTGCCTACGACCTCGTTAGGGTCGTCAGCTTTAGGGTCGTCAGCTTTATTATCTTCAGCTTACTGCCTTCAGCTTGCCCTTCAGCTTACTACCTTCAGCTTACTACCTTCAACCCTTCAGCTTACTACCTTCAACCCTTCAGCTTACTACCTTCAGCTTACTACCTTCAGCTTACCCTTCAGCTTACTACCTTCAGCTTACTATCTTCAGCTTGCATAATAGAGCTGACGGGTCTTTGGAGATCAACTTTTATTTTTTCAATTAAAAATTCCCCTTATCAATATATATATATATATATATTGTAGTATTGGCTAGATACGGACAATACATGACCACATTTCTTTTGAACCTATGCTATTGATTAATCCTAGCTGCCGTGTAGATGCAACAATTTTAATAAAGTAATTTTTTAGTTTCAACATGCTTCATTGACAATTATGTTACATTCTTAGTGTAATATTAGTAAGTTCCTGATAAAATTATATTTTTTCTTATGTTATTAAACTCTTTAGTCATTCAAGACATATAGATGATGAACTATTTGTAAGGAGTACTAGACAAATTCTAATCACATATTACATTATTTAACAAATATCTCAACTTATATAATAATTGAATGTAAAATATATTATGTTTCGTTTAAAAAAAAAACTTACAAAATTTAAAAAGGTTAGAAAATAATGGAATTGTTTTAAAAAGGTTTGGGACTAAATACTTATAAGTATCATTTACTATTTTCATTTTTCACTCAAAGAAGAAAGTGAAAACACCATTTTGGTCCTTACATTTTGGAATTACATTCAATTCGATCTTTACATTTTAGTAGTAGTCAATTTGTTCCATATTATTTTTAACTTACAGTTAATTTAGTCTCTATTATTAACTCAGTAACAAAAAATGCTTATGTAGCTAACAGATTACATAGTTAGCACATTAGATGCTTACATGGCTACTAAATAATAATAAAAAATTAATTTGACATCTAAAAAATGCCATGTCTGAACTAAATAAATAAATAAATAAATAAAAACCAAAAATTAGTTTAGTTTCTCAAAATATTTTTAAGAAGAATTTGAGAAATTAAATTACAGAGAAAAGAAATATGAGATTAAGAATTGAAATACCCAACCAAAAAAAAAAATTGTTCTTAAAAATATTTGGTGAAATTAAATTAAATTTATTATTATTTAGATCTTATTTGCCAATGTTTAAATGTCAAATTAATTGTTTATTATAATTTTAGTAGCCATGAATCTAATGTGCCAACTGTGCAAATCTATTAGCCACATAAATATTTTCTGAAATAATACTAGAAATACAAACTATTTTACAAAAAAATTTACAAATTGCTGATGTGGTGAGTGATTATTATTAGAGCATGATGTTTGACTTCAGACTACAGAGCAGAGCACAGTTACAAGAAGAGTACAGCTACAAGTCGTTTTGTATAGATAGTTATAAAGCTACATGTAGTTTCTCTTGATGTAATTAGTTAGATAGTAATAGACACGTGTTAGTTCTATATTGGCAGATTGATAATTAGTTAGAAGTAATAGTTAGTTAACTGCTTTACTGGCTTATTCTTTTTTGTATATAAGAAACAAAGTTCACATTATTTAATATACTGAATCATTCACATACAAATTTTCTCTCTCTCTCTCTCATTTTTCTGGTTTCCATGAGTTCCGCCATTGTTGAGAGTGTATGTGCTTGAATTCTAATATGGTATCAGAGCAAGGACTAGTTGAGAGCTTCATCTGGTATTTTTTTTAAACTCTCTAAATTCACTAGTTCAATTTTTACTTGTTTTACTTTCAGTGCTCCTTCGAATCAAGTAGAAATTTTTTTTTGATTCTTGAATTTTGCACTGTTCTTCTTTGTTGTTGTCTCTTCCCTATTTCGTTCTTGAATTTCATTTGCGATTTCTGGCAATTGAGTTCAAAGCCTAGGGATTGTGAGATCGAATTTTTTTTCTCTTTCGAATCCTGTTCTGTAATAAAATCTTAGGGTTTCTGTTGATCAATGGGGTTCGTTACTGATTCTTGAAGAAATTTTGGGATTACTCAAAGTGATACTGATTCTTGAGGAAATTTTTGGGATTACTCAAAGTGATCATTTCTATTATCCTGGTTTAGTCTTTGTGAATCTTGATTGTAGAATATTCAATCTTGATTGTTGAATCAATATCTGAGTTGGTTGATATGGCTGATAGCACATCAAGCACCTCTGTTCCAACAATTCCAACAATTCATCCGTGGGAAAACTCTTCCAGTCCCTATTTCTTGTCTAATAGTGACAATCCAGGTGTTTCTCTTATTGTTCAACACCTCACTGAGGAGAATTATGCTACCTGGAGTAGAGCTATTCTCATCGCCTTGGATGCTAAAACAAAACTGGGTTTCATTGATGGTTCTTTAACAAAACCTGAGTCTATTGATCATCCTTGTTATTTTGCTTGGTGTAAGTGTAATAGTACTGTTCTTGCTTGGCTGTTTAATTCTGTTTCGAAGGATTTGCAACCTAGTGTGGTCTATTTCAAGACTGCAAGGGAGGTCTAGTTGGACTTGCAACATAGGTTTGCACAAGGGAATGGCCCTCATATGTTTGAGTTAAAGAGAGAGATTTGTTCTATGACTCAAGAAGGCTTAACTATCTATGGTTATTACACCAAGTTCAAGAGTTTGTGGCAAGAATTCTCTGAATACAGGACTTGTACATGTGGGCATCAGGCAGAAGAGTGTGTCTTGACTTTCCTAATGGGTCTTGATGACAGCTATACTTCAGTGAGAGGACAAATTCTACTTATGGATCCTGTTCCTTCTTTAAGCAAGGTTTTCTCTCTTTTGCTTCAAGATGAGAAACGAAGAAAGATTGGAAGGAAGATAACCAGTGAATCCTCAGCCTTAGCAGTCAAAACCTATACTCCTTTCACTAAAGGATTCAACAAGGGTAAGTCAGGCAGACCTCAGTGTACCCACTGTGGGCTTTTGGGCCATGTGGTTGACAAGTGCAACAAACTACATGGTTATCCACCCGGCTATAAGTTTAAGAACAAAGGTCAACAAGGTGGAAATTCCTTTGCCAATGCAGTTGCTGTTACTGATGTTTCTGAGGAGTGTGTCAATCTTACTAGTGCAGAATATCAACAATTTCTCAGTTTGTTGAATACCCAAGCTCATTTTGGTACACAAATTCCACAGGAATCTACTTCTGCTATTCACCAAGTTGCTACAGTCATTACACAACCATCCAAGGGTCTTCAAGGGCATGAGATGTCAGGTACTTGGTCTTCTTCTCAGTTTCCCAAATTACCTTTCCATTCTTTACAATATTCAGTTTTTTCTTCTCATGTCAACACTTCCCATGTTACATCCAATGATTGGATTTTAGACAGTGGAGCCACTGATCATATGGTTCACTCACTTCATTTTTTCACATCCATCACATCTGTGGTTCAACTTTCGGTTCAGTTACCTAATGGAGCTGTTGCCAAAGTCACTCACATTGGCACAGTTCACTTGTCTTCTGGTTTATTTCTAGAAAATGTGCTTTGCATTCCTACATTTTCTTTTAACCTTGTCTCTATTAGTAAACTAACCCAGTCTCCATCTTGCTGTTGCATTTTTCTTTCACATTTCTGTTTAATTCAGGACTTGCAGCTTTGGAGGATGATTGGGTTGGGTAAAAAGCAAGGAGGTCTCTATACTCTACAACCTACATCTTCTGTCATTCTTCCACAATCTGTCCTAGACATCATTTCCAAGTTTTCTCCTCTTAGCTCAGGTCTTTCTGTTCAAACTTGTAATGCTACTTTTGTCATGAATAATTCTAGTCTTTGGCATTGTAGGCTAGGCCACCCTTCTGCACAAAGACTAGCTTTGTTGCATTCATTTGTACCTGATATAATCTCTTGCAATAAAAGTACATTTGATTGCACTATATGTCCTCTTGCAAAGCAAAGAAGATTGCCTTTTCCTACTTCCATTCATACCTCTTCTTCTTGTTTTGAATTGGTTCATGTTGATATCTGGGGTCCTTACTCTACTCCTTCTTTAAATGGATCAAAGTATTTTCTTACCATTGTGGATGACTATAGTAGGTGCACCTGGGTGTTTTTATTATCACAAAAATCTGAGGCATCATCTTTACTTCCATCCTTTTATAATTTTGTGTTTACTCAGTTTCATACTCATATTAAAACAATCCGGTCTGATAATGGTCCTGAGTTTGCTTTACAATCCTTTTATAGTTCCAAAGGAATTATACATCAATTGTCTTGTGTCGAAACACCTCAACAAAATTCTACTGTTGAAAGAAAACATCAACACCTTCTTAATGTGGCTAGGGCTTTGAGATTTCAAGCTAATTTGCCTTTAAAATTTTGGGGTGATTGTGTTCTTACTGCTACTTATCTCATTAATAGGATTCCAAGTCCCTTGTTACATAATGTCACTCCTTATGAGAAGCTCTTAGGTCATCCACCTAATTATGCTCATCTAAGGGTGTTTGGTTGTCTTGGTTATGCTTCTTCTTTATGCCGAAACAGATCTAAGTTTGATCCTAGAGCAAGGGTTTGCATTTTTCTTGGTTATCCACATGGTATTAAAGGTTACAAGTTATATGATTTGGCCACCAAAACCTGTTTTGTTTCTAGAGATGTCATTTTCAAAGAATCTATTTTCCTTTCAAATCCTGGCTTTCCAAATCAGTCACACCTCTTTCACCAGTCAATGATTCCATGTTTCCTTCCATTCCTTGTGTTTCTGATCAGCCCTCATCATCTCATTCTATCTCATTTCCACCTCCAATTTCTGCTGAATTTTCTCCTTCTTTTGACATTTGTGATACTGCTGTGCCACCTGATGAATTTCCTGATCTTGTGTCTCCTCCACATCCTGTTTTTGATGTTTCCATACCTTCTGATCTTCACCTCCTCCTATTGAAAATGCCCTTCCTCTTAGGCATTCTTCAAGGGTCCATAAGCCTCCCACTTACCTTCAAGATTATCATTGCAATCTTGTCTCCAGTTCAGTCTCGGCCTCAGCTTCCCTCCTTCCCTCATCTGACTCCATTGCTCCAAGTTCAGGTATTTTGTACCCTTTATCCTCTACTCTCTCTTATGATAAATTGTCCACACCCCATAAAGTTTTTTCTATTGCCTTGACCATTCATAAAGAACCCGAGTCATATGCTCAAGCCCTTTTGGATCCTAGATGGCAGGCTGCCATGCAAGCTGAGATAGAAGCTTTGCAAGCCAATAATACTTGGATAATGACTTCTTTGCCTCCTGGTAAAGTTCCTATAGGCTGTAAATGGATCTACAAAATTAAGCTTAAGGCAGATGGGTCTGTTGAGAGGTATAAAGCCAGGTTAGTGGCTAAAGGATATACTCAGACTGCGGGCATTGATTTTTCTGAGACATTCAGTCCTGTTGTGAAGTTTGTTACTGTCAGGACATTGCTTGCTTTGGCTGCTGTTCAAGGTTGGCATCTTTCTCAATTAGATGTCAACAATGCTTTCCTCCATGGGGAGTTGCTTGAGGAGGTGTACATGGTTCCTCCTCCTGGTTTTGGCAGAAAGGGGAGGTATGCAAGCTTCAGAAGTCTTTGTATGGTCTTAAACAAGCTAGTAGACAATGGTTTGCTAAGCTTTCTTCCACCATCATCAACCATGGCTTTGTTCAGTCCAAGTCAGACTATTCAGTGTTTACTAGAGTTGACAAAGGCTGTATCATCATACTCTTGGTCTATGTTGATGATATTTTGATAGCTAGTAATGATGTGGATGCTGTTAATGCCTTCAAACAGTTTCTGGATAACAACTTTAAGCTTAAAGACTTAGGTACTCTCAAGTATTTTTTAGGTCTTGAAGTTGCTAGAACATCTAAGGGTTTGTCCTTATGTCAAAGGAAATTTACTCTTGAGCTTTTATCAGACACAGGCTTATTAGCTTGCAAGCCTTCAAATGTTCCTATGGATCCATCTGTCAAATTGAGCAGTAGAGGTGGAGATGCTGTACCTGATCCTTCAATGTATAGAAGATTAATTGGGAAGTTACTATACCTGACTTTGACAAGACCAGACATCAGCTACTCAGTTCACAAGTTGAGCCAATTTCTGAGTGCTCCTAAGATGCCACATCTACAAGCTGCTTACAAGATCCTTAAGTATTTGAAAAAGACACCAGGACAAGGTCTCTTTCTATCTGTTGATTCGAAGTTGCAGCTGAAGTGTTACTGTGATGCTGATTGGGCAGCATGTGTGGATACCAGAAGATCTATATCTGGTTTTTGTATATTCTTGGATGCATCCTTAATATCCTGGAAGTGTAAGAAGCAACAAGTGGTTTCCAGGTCTTCTGCTGAGTCCGAATACAGAGCAATGGCTGCTGTTACAAGTGAGATAGTTTGGCTGCTCTTTTTGCTTGCTACTTTCGGTGTTCATCATAAACAACCTGCTGCACTTTATTGTGACAATAAAGCAGCCCTTTATATTGCTGCCAATCCAGTATACCACGAGAGAACCAAGCATATTGAAGTTGATTGTCATTTTGTTAGAGAAAAAATTCAAGATGGAGTGCTTAAGACTTTTCATGTCCCTACACGGCATCAGTTGGCAGACCTATTTACAAAGCCTCTAGCACATAGACAATTCTTATATCTTCTTTCCAAGATGAACTTCATTAATATATATAGTTCATCTTGAGGGGGAGTATTAGAGCATGATGTTTGACTTTAGACTACAGAGCAGAGCACAGTTACAAGAAGAGTACAGCTACAAGTCGTTTTGTATAGATAGTTATAGAGCTACATGTAGTTTCTCCTGATGTAATTAGTTAGATAGTGATAGACACGTGTTAGTTCTATATTGGCAGATTGATAATTAGTTAGAAGTAATACTTAGTTAACTGCTTTACCGGCTTATTCTTTTTGTATATAAGAAACAGAGTTCACATTATTTAATAGAAAGAATCATTCACATACAAATTTTCTCTCTCTCTCATTTTTCTGGTTTCCATGAGTTCCACCATTGTTGAGAGTGTATGTGCTTGAATTCTAATATCATTTTTTTTTTTTTTGGAGAAACAAACACACACACATACACACACACACAAGGGAGAGGGAAAGGAAAAATCACTATCATTGATTCATTTTTGTTATGGTATGACTATTATTAATATTATTATTATTATTATTATTATTATATACAAATAGTAGTTGGACAAATTAAAATTGAGAATTTCATTAATAACAATTTCTTTTTCATTTGTTTCAGATAAACTTATATTTATTTTATTAGTAGGTATTTTATATATTTCATATATGTTGGGTTATAAACTAACCCTGGTTAATTAATTTAATTACCCGAGTTGATTAATTAGATAAAATTACATGCAAATCGTGGAGGCACCAACAAATCACCAAATAAACTATTATGCAGCAGAAATAAAATAGACACGGTAATTTGTTGACGAATGGGGAAAACCTCTAGCAAGGTAAAAACCCCTAAATTTCAAGTCACCGCTCCCAAGAATCCACTAATTAACAATCAAGCAGTTATAAGTATGAGGAATCTTGCCACTATCTTAGCCTATCCCAAAATACCAACCTAGAGTTGAACCTTCGCTCCAATACCCAATTTGATTTGATCTTGTAGTAGACTTCTTCGCATGCACGAATCCTAGACTAACTCTAATAACTTGATTGACTGTTGTTGGCTATAAAATTCTTCACTTCAAATCACGTTGAAGATCAGGAAGCATTTGGTTACAAAACCCTAAGGCGCACAAAACGCAATAGCTTCTCACAGAGTATATGAGTTCTCTAATTGAGTCTCTGTGTCACATTGTTGACTTTAAAATAAGCCTTTTATATGGTCTAGGGTTGTAGAGAGAGAAACCCTAATCATCCAAGTCATCATGGGCCAAAATTCAGATCTGAGAATTCTGAATTCATAAATCTCGATAAATCGAACTTTTGTCGAGCTTCTTCATTAATCCTTGATAGATGATAGTGTCGATCCTAATGTCGAGTTTTAATGAAACAACTTTTCTTCACTTGTTTCTTGGATCAATCTTCATGTCTTTAATGATACCACTTGTAAAGTAAACTTCACACACTTGATGATACATTAAACCCAACTTAGATCTATCCAATTTCAAGCTTATGTTGAGTTACTTCATAAATCCTCGATAGATGCTAGTGTCAATCCTAATATCGAGCTTTAATGAAACAGCATTTCTACACTTGTTTCTTGGATCAATATCCATGTCTTTAATGATATCACTTGTAAAGTGAACTTCACACACTTGATAATACATTAAACCCAACTTAGATCTACCAACTACAAATAAAGTGTGTTTTGTCAAAAGATAAGGCAATGCATAGAAAATATGACTCTAACAATCTCCCCCTTCAGCAATCCATGACAAAACCACAAGCTTAAATATGAGAAAAGTATAAAATAATAGTCTCCCTAATTATTACATAGAAAATACACAATTCTAACTAATAGTATGAGCTCTTGAAAAACTTTTCAAGAAGAGAGATCACAATATGAAAGACTTGCAACCTGTCTTAGCTAAAACACTAAACAAGATCCATCAAGGCAGCAAGCTTCTTCATTAATCCTTGATAGATGCTAGCGACGAGCTTTAATGAAACAACTTTTGTTCACTTGTTTCTTGGATTTTTCATGTCTTTAATGTTACCACTTGTAAAGTAAACTTCACACACTTGATGATACATTAAACCCAACTTAGATTTATCAAAGTACAAGTAAAGAGCATTTTGTCAAAAGATAAGCCAATACATAGAAAATATGACCCTAACCTTAGGGTGATCATTTTCCAATAACCTTGGGCAGGTTGGGCCCAAACCCAAATTTACTTGTATTTTGGATTGGGCCTATCCCACAATGGGAGGTCCAAAGAAATGGTTAGTGGTATCACTAATGGTCTTACAGTGGTGCTTCAACACTAAACTACCTTAAGTTCAGCTCGGCCGTGAAGATTATCACGAGCCAAGCCCCCTTTCTGAAGTTTGAGCAAGACTTCCTTCTCCCTAGAAAGGATGTTTCTCTTTTCTCTCGTGGTTCTCTACCAATTTTTGTTCCAACCCCTTACTTCCCCCACTCTTGTCCTATTTATACTCTTCTTTGAATGGAGGCATCATGATAAGTGAATATTCCTTATGTCGTTGGATCCACCACTCAGGTGGTACAAGTGGCTTCTTTAGTCTAGGGCACTATTGGTTAATGTCAAATCTTATGTTAGTGAGATGGTCAGCCCTCTGAGGTTGAAGTGACCTTCTAGTAACTTGTGTCTGACACCAGACTCATGCTCGGCAAGCGGATTTTCCCAAGGCATTATCTAGGATCCTCAGCTATAAGAATTCGTGAAGGCACAAGCTGACAAGTCCTCATTCTCGACTCTTTCCCTTACAGTTTTAGGTTATATAGGCCATAATAGGGCCAGAATCATCATGACTAGGGCCCAAGCAAATCTAGGAAGTGGCCCACGGTTCTCGGCACAATATATATATATATATATATATATATATATATATATGCAAATAACTAGATTTCTTTGAGGAAGTGGCCCACGGTTCTCGGCACAATATATATATATATATATATATATATATATATATATGCAAATAACTAGATTTCTTTGCAAGAAAATCATTAATACTTCTTCTATTAAACAAACAACACTTTTCATGAGTTCTTGAAATAGAATATGTTTCCTCAACAGTTCTAACACTAAACTGAGAATTGTAGGTAGATTGGACCCAACTAGTCCTCTAGATAGATTTAGTATCAACTTTAGGAATACACCATTTCTTAATATCAGTGAAATCAGTTTCTTCAACAGAGTAATCTTCTTCATTTATAATATTAGGAGGGACGCTAAATCTGGAACTAACAAAGGAATTGGATCTAAATAATCTATCCATTCTATCCTAGGTTTAACACTCACTTGTTATGTTTATTCTTACAACCATTGCATGTCGTAACACATACCTTAATCAACCCTCTTCCTCTCATGCCCTAACGCATTTCTAGCTAAATAGACCTTACTGTTTGGTATAGGGAATTCACTTTCTAGTAAGGGTGGTGCCAACGGAGATAAGAAGAAAAACACAACAAAGGAAGTATCAAAAGTTTGGGTAGAAACAAACTAAGTACAAAGAATGCAATACCACTATTATCAGCCAGAAAAGAATGGCTCTGATACCATAAGGGCGGAAATGCACAAGACATGGGATTGTTCATTGTCAAGTTGTTTATCAATTTTTAAAAGTAACATTTCTTGTTTTAAGTCAAAGTTATCATTTTAAACATTTTTTAAATCATTTTTTTTAGCTCAATGATTTCTTTCCTAATAACAGTAATTTCATGTTGCAAATCATTAGCAGTTATCTCTTTGGACTTCTTTTTATTAAATCTTTCCAAAGTTATATATATATATATATATATATAAGAAAAAACTTAGATTTTGTATCTTAAATACCCCTTTTAAAATTCACCCAATTGTACACTTACTTAAGTTTACAAACGGCATTTAGTTCTCTCTCTTTTTTCTTTTCTTTTTTCCTGTTATAGCCATTGAGTTCTCACATGAGAAAATCCAACACCCAAACTTATCCAAACTTCTCTCACACCTAGCTCCTCCGAATTCTCTCTCACTTTCTTTTCTAACTCACTTTCTTAGATTTGTTGGTTGACAATAAACTTTTGCAACTAGCTCCTCCAAATTCTCTCTCTCTCTCTCTCTCTCTCTCTCTCTCTGATTAATAAGTTGGCCGACACTAAAGAGAATCGTTAGTATGTATTGGCTAGTTCTAATTATGGCTTTTCAATTTTAGTAAATGGGTTTATGTTATTTTGAGGTTTTGAAGAGTTTTTCTTTCGCTGATTTTGATTTCGGTGTCAATTTTGGTAAATGGGTTGGAGTTATTTTCCCTTTTGGTTAATTTTGATTTGAGTTTTCAATTTTAGTTAATGAATGTGTGTTATTTTGAGAATTAGTAGAGTTTTTCCTTTGGCTAATTTTGATATAGGTTCGATTTAGTTAATGGGACTGACTAAAACCCTCTACTAATGTGGGAGTTTACAGATTCTATTCTTATAAGGAGGAGGCCTTCTTAGCTCAAGGATAATTTTAATTCTTCCTTCTTCTTCTTTTTGGATTTGTTATGTGGTTGGATTGCTGGTTTTATTTTCAATATGGTTGTATTAGTGTTATTTTGTGCTTTGGTAGTTGGGTTTCTTTTGTTGTTGGAATCCTACTCTAGTTTATAGGTTATAGGTCCTGCTATATTTTTTTAAGAGTCTTTTTTGTTTATAGTTAGTCCATTATTGCTGATTCCCAGCTTGTTTTCAGTAAAGTTTATTCATTATCCGAAAAGAAAAAAAATGAAAAAAAAAAAATCTACTAATAGCCACATATATTTAGTTCAAGTTGTTTCTTTGTAAAGCACTGTTTGCTAATGATAACTGTGACTTAAAAAATGGCTTTACAAAGATGCGGCAATCCTACCATCATCAGCAAATAATGCTTTACAATGAAACAACTTTGAACTAAATATTTGTGGCTTTTAGTAATGGTTATTTTTTTTTTTTTTTTTTTTTATAACGAAGAAACTTTACTGAAAACAAATTGGAAACCTAGCAACAATATTCAAACAACAAATAAACAAGGCTCCTACAAAATATAGTAGCACCTATAACTTACAGACTAGAGTAGGACTATAACTAGACATGGCAAAATGGGTCAGAATTTTTTGACCCAACCCAACTTGAAAAATACATGACCCGAACTTGATTTTTTTGACCTGAAGCAAAAATGGGTTGTGATGGAAATAAAGATAAATGCAGCGGAAAATAAGTTTTAAATGGATCTACTTCATTCGATATTGATAACACGTACTAAGTAAACTTCAGAATTTAAGAACAAGAGATTGTACCTTGAAGCGGTGAATTTCAAAACAAAAATTGAAGCACTTGGGACTACTTTTAATCTTCACTTCAATTCCACTAACGCCCAAGATGTGTGGTCTCTCAAATTGGTAACAAAGGGATGACTAGTAAGTGACAAAAGCTCACATGCGCACCATTTTACAATGATGTTTCTTCTTACTAAAAATTTAAATGTTTTTTCCTTTGTATCTAACCAATTTATCTAATTGGGCTGGCCTTTTGGGCCTTCCCAATTGGGCTTAAGTGTGTGACTTGGAGTGGGACCAAAAGGGACCAATAAGACACTAGCTCCAATGGGCCTTGGGCTTTTCTGTCGACTCTTGACAAGTCCAAAGTTACCATTAACTATATTTAATACCACTATATAAATATAGTTGCACTCTAGGTCTTATCTATAAATTATATTTTAAAACTTTATTATACATGCAACCCCTTCATAAAATATTCATAGTAGTACAAAGTCATTAATGTAGACTGCCACTTTGTAAATTACTACATCTTGATCCTTGAGTACCCGGTTTAATCCTTTAATGTTATTCATCATATATTTATGAAAACTAATTTCATAAATATATACTTTAGTAACTACTTACTAAAGTGGTTAAGCCTAACTCTCTGAATAATAAACCCATTAAACTTATCTCAAGCGAATATTTTATATCTCCGTTAAGAGATTATGAATTCCATCTTGAGAATATATGTTCCATCAACACTAAATGTGGCTCCCCAATATACTGAGGTTTTGACCGTTACTTTAGATCTCACTCCTGATATATCAAAGCAACCTACACCTTATGATCAGGTCCATTATTCTCTTAGGATTAAGAATTCATGCAAATGTAAGTCGTGAGATTTATTATTCATTTAACAGTCTTTAGGAGAATAATAAATCTCACAGCGGTCCAGTTCAATATGTCTTAACTCTTAAAACATATTAACACATCAACTAGAAGTCTCCACTTCCATGATCAAAATAAATCATCGTAGTTGATATGTTATAGTATTCGTAGATGAAATGCCCAATTTCATCACTGATTACGAACTATAATTCTGAGTTTACAAAGAACTTGTGATTTATATCTTCTGTGACTCTTCACATAAATCACATACTATGCATCTCATAAACTATGTGATAATGTCCGAATATTCATGTTGCCATTATTTCAGATAATAATAAAACAAATTTATTAAACATAATATTAAGTCATACATAATGTCATACACAATGTCAAACTTAATATCATACATAGCATCATACAATAGGATTTAAGGGCACTAATCCTAACAGGTTGAACCGTGACTCGACTCGTGTTTTTTGTAGGTCAACTCGACCCAAATTTGAACCATTTTTTTAAACTTTTTTTTGGGGTAAAAAAATAGTAAAATTAAGACAATATTGGAATAATTGTTCATTGTGAGGTTTAAGGAAACAATTGATACATTTACATAACTGCATTCAAATTAATTGAAAGATTAATGATTAAACATTCTGTAATGAGTAAAAATTTTTAGATATCAAATAGCAAAGCACATACCAAGATAATCTAGTTACAGTAGAGTTAAAAATATAGATTTAAAATTATAGACATGTGTGAGAAACATTCACAAGTGTGAAAATAGTGAAGTCAAATTATCAAATTAGCATAAATTATGAATGCTTGAACCTATTTTTTTTAACAATTTATGTCTAAAATAAATGGTTTTTGAAAATAAATTATGATATTTCCTAGAGTGTGTGTTGCTTAACAATGATATGTTATTCATAAAAGAGATCATGTATATATAAGTAAACAATCAAACTTTATTGTATATCTATAATAAAAATAGAGTGTCAATCACAACTGATAATATATTATAAAATTAATTTTCAAGATTGTAAATTTCTTATATGTTTTTATTTTTTATCTAATAAGTTATCTAGTAAGTCATTTGTAATTTTGTTTTATATTTTGGAATGTTGATATTGTATATAAATAAAACTTGTGTATTTATTTTACTTATCTTTGTGTTATTTTGCTTTAGATAGCAATGTTAAGATTTGTATAATTCTAAAATTATTGAATAAGTATTAATAAGTTTAATTGAGTTCATTCTTGATATAAGTGGTAAATTCAAAGTAATGCATTTTACATCAAGTAATTTGTTGCATAACTTTCCAAATAGCAAATACATATTGTTTTCTTTATAATAATAATAATAATAAATTCATGTGAAAAATATGGGTCAACTCGACCTAACCCAACCCGAAACCCGATTGACCCGAACCTGTTTTTAACCCATTTAAAATGACTTGTTTTGACATGCAACCTGTTTAAACCGCAACCTAATTGACCCGACTCGACTCACCTATTTTGCCATGTCTAACTACAACAACAAAAGAACCAACTATCAAAACAAAAAAATAACACTACTACATCCACACTCAAAACAAAACCAGTAATTCAACCACATAAAAACTCCAAAAAACCCAAAAGGAAGAATTAGCATTATTCTTGAGCTAAGAAGGTCCCCTCCTTGTAATAATAATGAAGAGATTACTATAGAATTGAAGTAAGACTAATACTACAGTTACAAACTATTTTACAATATTTTTTACAAAATGTTGATGTGGCCAACCTTTTTATTAGTTTTCATCTAGGCCCACCATCAATATTACTTTTTTATTTACCAATAATCACTCACCACATTAGCAGTTTGTAAAAAAATTTGTAAAATAATTTGTATCTCTAGCATTATTCTTGAAGTAAATAACAAAAGGAGGGGATATATTATAACAAGAGTAATGCTATAGTTACAAACTATTTTACAATATTTTTATAAACTGTTGATGTGACTAGCTTCTTATTGGTTTTCATTTAGGCCCACCATTAATATCACTTTTTTATTTACCAATAATCACTCACCACATCAACAATTTGTAAAATAGTTTGTATCTCTAGCATTATTCTTATAACAAATAACATTTTTAATTATCATTCAATTTGCAATGTGTCCCTTATAATCGCTCAATATCACTAAAAATAAATTATCATTTTGTTACCATTTAAATAGAACATTCAACCCTCTAATTTCACTTAAAATTACAAATAATCACCCCTATTTTATTATTTTTTTTTCAAATTAAATATGAGTTTAAATTTAATAAGGATCTAGTGTAAAACCCCCCAATTTACACCCGTCAATGGCAATGTGCCACATTAGATTTTTCTTGTTAATAAATATGAACTACTACACACAATCACATCCTCACCAATGCATTAACTCTGAAAATTAAAACCCACATAATCAAAAACTCAAAACTAATCACTCAACTAAAAAGAGGCTGTGCAAGGAAGCTACCAAAGATGCAACCATCTCAAGAAGTTGCCGAAGATGCCATTGCTACTGAAGTATAGAAAAAGACGTTAGATATGTTGTTTGTGTGGTGTTCGCAACACCCGAGGTTTGGATTTTTCTTTATTTGCTTTCTAAGAAGAGAAAACATTAGGTTCGGAACGCCACATCTTAAAAAAAAAAAAAAAAAAGCTCCCATCAATAATCCCTCCCCAAATAGCCAAAACCTCTCATGCCAGAAAACAGCAAAACCCCAAAAGCTCTCACACCATTCCTCTGCTTCCTTTACGCCAAACCTCCACCACCACCATAACCTAATCGCTGGAGCCTTAGCTTAAAGAAACAATAGACCTAAAAAAAAAAAAACAACTTGCTCGCACGCTCACAACTTCCTTCACGCTCACAAAAAAACTTCCTTCATGCCAAACCTCCACCACTGCCACACAGATTGCTGGTTCACACCATTTTCTTTGCTTCCTCTCTTCCTTCACGTCGAACCTCCACCACTGCCACATAGATCGCCAGTTCATGCCATTCCTCTGCTTCCTCTCTTCCTTCACGTCGAACCTCCACCATCGCCACACAGATCGCCAAAGTAGAACAATTTCGAAGAAGAAGAGTTCACCAGAGCTTGGAAACAAACTGGAGCCACCGTGAGCCACGATCCAAAGGTTTGTTTTTCATGATTTTCCATTTTCCCCAATTTGGATTTCGAATTGGGTGTTCGGATTTTTTGTTTGCTTCATCAGAAAGTTTCAAATTTTGAGCATTTCCTTTTTGATGAGAACGGAGGGTGAGTGTTTGTTCATATCTTGTATTGTTCTAATGAAAGATGTTGTGTTGGGTTTTGATATGATTTGGGGTTTGTTTTTTTGAATTAGGGATGTTTGAATTAGGAAGCAAAGGAATGGCATGAGAGCTGGTTTTCTTTCTTCGTTCTGCTCGGCGATCAGAGGAATGGCACGAGAGCTTTTAGGTTTTTCTATTTTCTGGCGTGAGAGGTTTTGGTTGTTTGGAGAGGGATTTAAGCTGGGCGTTTTTTTCTTTTTCTTTTTCTGACATGGCGTGGTCTGATTGGCTGGCATAAAACACTAGTTTT
Source organism: Quercus suber (assembly GCF_002906115.3). Taxonomy (NCBI): domain Eukaryota; kingdom Viridiplantae; phylum Streptophyta; class Magnoliopsida; order Fagales; family Fagaceae; genus Quercus; species Quercus suber. The sequence continues at coordinate 114,805 of NW_027070372.1, forward strand.
ACGCCAGCTCTAGACCTAAGGTTTTCTCTTCTATGAATGACTAGTTTACCTTTTTTAAGGGTAAGTTTGGTTCAGCTTTTTGAAACTGAGCTTTTTGAAAAAGTGGAAGTTTTAAAAAGTGCGGTATAAAATTGAGTTTTTTTAAAAAACTGAGTATTTGGTAAAAGCTGTTAAAATGTATTTTTTGAAAAAACTGAGTGTTTGACTAGCACTTATAAAAGTGGCAGTTTGAGTTGTAAATTACCAAAAATGACAATATATATAAGGGAGTTTATTTCATACTTAAATCAACTACTTAATAATAATTACTAAAAAAAAAACTACTTAATAATAATGATAATAATAACAACAACAACACCAACAATTTATTGTTAACTAAAATTTGCTGTAAAAATATTTTTACAATATTTTTACAACAAATTGTATATGGTAAGTTGTTACTGATTTTAATTTGAATACACTACTTAAATCAAATAGTAAGTGGTAAGAACCCCTGCCTAGATCTCCCTACAGGCTACAACCCACCACCTAAATCATATAGTAAGCAAAAATACTCTATGTTACCCATATGTGATGTAATTAGAGCACCTAAAATCATGGTTTTGAAATCAGGTCCAAACCATATGGTCCAGCCCGGTTAACTTGGAACCCCTCATTTTTTCAATTCTTTTAACCTTAAGAACCTCTTTATACCAAAAAAGCATAGACCCATACGAACCGCTGTCGAACCGCACAGTTCTTAGAATCGTGAATGGTTCTCACGGTTCCTTTTTGTTTCGGCCCATTTCAGCCGAAATTAAAGATTCGGCCGACATGCACTAGTTATTTTTTAGATCTTGAACAAAGGGATTTATAGGAAAAAAAAAAAAAACCCAGAGAAGAAGTAGACAAGTTCCTCAAAAAAACAAAGAAGAAGAAGACAACGAAGCAGGATCTGCGCCCAGTTGAAGCAGCAGCTAGCAGGTGGTTGCCAACACAGTCGCCAATCATGCCTTCGTCTTCTGCTGCTACTGCTTCTTCTTCTTTCTTTTTTTTCTTCTTCTTCTTCTTCTTCTCTTTCTTTTTTCTATCTCCATCACTCTGTAATTTCTTCTTTTCCACTGAATACAGCATAAAGCCAACTTATTTTACTTTAGATTATAAAGCCAACTTATTTTACTATTCAACTTATTTTTGGTACTATTTATAGGCTCCACTTTACTTTTTGATACTATTTGTAGATCCTACCATACTATTTCAGCTAACTTTTACCTTATTTTATAGTATTTTCAGCAAAAAAAAAAAAAAAAAAAAATCAATTTCAACAAAATAAATGAATTGTCTCTCTTTCTTTCTTTCTTTTGTTACTTTTGTTTTTTATTTTTTTGATGGGATCTTTTGTTACTTTTGTATTCCTTTTGAATTCCTAAGTCCCTCATGTGGCTAGCATTGGAAATGATGAAAAATTTTAATTTTTTAATAAAAGCTAAAATTTTCGGCCATTACATTTAGATCCTTTTTCAGCTTAGCCAGCATGATGTGACATGCATTGACAGGTGTAATAAATATTTTAAATATTTTTAAAAGTAATATTAGTATCGCAATATTTTACACAAATTTTTTTTTTTAATAATTTGACACATGGTAAAGTGTGAGTAATGAAAAAAAAAATGTAGGTCTATATCTTTACCACTCACATCTCGTCACGTGATATATTGTGGCAAAATTTGTATAAAATGTTATAGTATTTGATGGGACTGACGAAATAGATCCTGCAAGAGGTAAGGCCGACGACGAGGAAGATCGATGGTGACGAGAACACACGTCATTGACGAGGATATCTCCTCCATCATTACCATCAGTAAATGATAAGGGGCGGTTACACATCTAGACGAACAGACCGTTGGGACCAACTTAAAGCCACTTAATAATGCCAGCAGGCGTTACGCAGAGAGAAGTTAAAGCACCATAAATCACCCAACGGCTAAAATCTACAACAACATATATAAATCCTTCACATCCCCCAACGAGAGAGGTATGAACATTTTTTTTTTTACATTGATGCTGTGTGTTTGTTTTGCTCTCATATAATTCTCGACACTGACTTTAGCATCGGAGACGTTGTGGCAGGCACCACACCGGTGACCATCCATCAGGAAAGGTCATTCACGAGGTTTCAGTTCGTCTCTGATTGCATTCATTAGCTGACGAAGTCACACTTCATCAGTTTGGCGCCGTCTGTGGGGAACGACATTATTTTCGTGTTCAGACTCAAAACAGTGGTTCCCTATTCTTGTTCTTTTCAAGATGGAGTCTAATCAAGACGCTGCAACCCTGGCTCAGCAAGTTCAAGCCCTTGCAGCCACCGTTGAAGAACTAACTAAGCAAAACCAAGAATTTAGATTACGGCTTCAGCAAGAGGACAATCGTTCGAAGGGAAATCAGGAAGATGAGGGGGATAGCAACAAAAGAAGTGACCATCGAAGGCCTAACACTCCCGTCGAGCAAAATTCAGATATTCTTAGGGAGATGAGGAAGGAGATGGACGAACTAAGAAACGCCATCAAAGAGAAAACAGAGCGGAGTGTGGATTGGATGGTCTGGGCGATGGATTCACCATTCACAACAGTGGTTCTCGACTGCCCAGTGCCGTCGAAATTTCGGTTACCTCAGCTCGAGTCCTTCGACGGGCTGAAGGACCCTCAAGATCATCTGAACACCTTCAAGACGACCCTGGGACTACAGCAGCCCCCAGATGAAATCTTATGTCGCTCCTTCCCTACTACACTCAAGGGGGCAGCCCGAGAGTGGTTCACGAAGTTGCCAACATCGTCAATCGATACGTTCGAGCAGTTGAGCAACGCTTTCCTACGTCACTTCACTGGAGGACAACGACCAAAGAGGATCGCTGACCATTTGCTTACCGTCAGGCAGGGAGAAAAAGAAACCTTGAGGTCATATGTACAACGTTTCACGAGGGAAACACTGGAGGTAGACGAAGCCGACGATATGGTGCAACTGACAACCTTCAAGGCAGGGCTGAGGTCCAGGGATCTCGTCAGCTCACTCGCAAAGAACCCCCCAAAGACGATGGCTGAAATGCTCCTCAAAGCGCAGAAGTACATGAACGCTGAAGACGCATTAGCTGCTATCAAGGACGAGGACAGACCAGGGGACAAAGGAAGAAAAGAAGATGATCGCAGAAGGCAGAAGCGCGACCGTCCAGATCGTCGAATCAGTGACGAACTCAAAAGGAAGGATGACAAAAATTCACGAACGGTAAAATTCACCCCTCTCGTTATGCCTGTTGACAAAATTTTAGCGCAGATTAAGGACGAGCATTATCTTAAGTGGCCACGACCACTACACTCATCTCCCAACGTCCGCGACAAAAGTAAATATTGCCGATTCCACAAAGATCACGGCCACTACACTGAAGATTGTAGGGATCTTAAAGAGCAGATAGAAGAATTGATACGGAGGGGGAAGTTGCAGAAATTTGTAAAGAAGGAGGAACACAGCAAATTCCGAGAAGAAAACAAACACCAACAGGGGTCCTCCTCCCGGAACGACGGCCGTCAATCACAACCCCCTCAAAACATAGTCGGGGAAATACAGACGATCGCCGGGGGTCCTACCACTGGGGGCTCATTCAAGTCGCTCAAGAAAACACGTCAACGACAAGTGAATAACGTCCACGTGACACACCTGCCAAAGCAGAGACGAACTGATCAGGATATGACCTTCAACGAAAGTGACTCCCGAGGAGTAAAACAGCCACACAATGATCCCTTGGTTATAAATCTCACTATAGAAGGGTTCAACACAAAGAGGGTCCTCGTGGACAATGGCAGCTCTGCTGATATCATTTACTTTTCAGCATTCCAACAGCTAAGGCTGGAACCCAAGAGACTTCGTCCATTCGACTCTCTGCTCATTAGCTTCAGCGGTGATAGAGTGTATCCTAGGGGCATAGTGACGCTGACAGTCACAGTAGGGACGGACCCAAAACAGCTGACTCGTCAGATAGACTTTCTGGTAGTAGACATCCCATCATCCTATAATGTTATCATTGGAAGGCCAGCACTCAACAAGTGAAAGGCGTCCACATCCACGTATTGCTTGAAGATGAAGTTCCCAACGGATGACGGTGTTGGTGAAATTATAGGAGACCAAGTGCTGGCCCGGGAATGTTATCAAGCTGTTCTCGCAGCTAAGGAGAACCACACGTGGATCGTAGAAGAAAAAGAGGAAGCAAAAGTGGAAAAACTGGAAACGGTAGAGTTGATCGAAGGGGAAGCGACAAAAACAACCAGAATAGGGACGACCCTAAGCCCCGAGATGAGAACGGAGCTCGTAAAGTTTCTTCGGGAGAACTTGGACGTCTTTGCCTGGAACCATGACGACATGCCAGGCATATCTCCTGAGACCATCCAACACAGGTTGAATGTGAATCCAGAAAGGAAGCCCGTCAAGCAGAGACGAAGAGCTTTTGCACCAGAAAGAGACCAAGCTGTCGCTGACGAAGTGAGCAAACTATTGGCGGCAGGCTTCATCAGGGAAGTATATTATCCAGATTGAGCTCGCAAACGTGTCCTGGTAAAGAAAGCCACTGGGAAATGGAAATGTGCGTAGACTTCATGGACCTGAACAAGGCTTGCCCGAAGGACAGCTTTCCCCTCCCAAGAATAGACCAGCTCGTAGACTCCACAGCTGGACACAAGCTATTGACGTTCATGGACGCGTTCTCGGGGTACAACCAGATAAAGATGGCTGACGAGGACCAGGAGAAAACCGCCTTCATCACGAGTCAAGGGCTCTACTGTTACAATGTAATGCCGTTCGGACTGAAGAACGCTGGGCAACGTACCAGAGATTGGTAAATAAAATGTTCGTCAAGCAGATAGGCAGGAACATGGAGGTGTACGTTGACGATATGCTCGTCAAGAGCAAAGAGGAGCCTGCCCATCTGGACGATCTGAAGGAGACATTCGAAACACTCAAACGATACCAGATGAAGCTGAACCCTGGTAAATGCGTTTTTGGCGTTGCCTCAGGAAAATTCCTGGGATTCATGGTGTCCCAAAGAGGAATAGAAGCGAATCCCGAGAAAGTACAGGCGATAATCAACATGGCCTCCCCTAAGACCGTCAAGGAGGTCCAGAAGCTCACGGGCCACGATTGCCGCGCTGAACAGCATTCCAGGAGCTCAAGCTTTACCTCAGCCACCCGCCACTCCTGAGTCCGTCAAAGGAAGGTGAGAATTGTATTTGTATTTAGCTGTATCATCTACAGCAGTCAGTGCAGCCTAATCCGAGAAGAGGATAGGAAACAGCTCCCGTTTATTACGTCAGCCAAGCCTTCCAGGGGCTGAGTCCAGGTACCCGAAGATCGAGAAAATCACATTCGCCTTAATTGTAGCCTCGCGCAAGCTCAGGCAATACTTCCAGGCGAATCCAATCTTAGTGATGACGGATCAGCCCATCAAGAAGTCAATGAGCAACCAGAAGCCGCGGGGAGGATGATCCAGTGGGCGGTCGAACTCAGCCAATTCGACGTAGAGTACCATCCAAGGACGGCCATTAAAGCACAAGCTCTGGCAGACTTCATAGCCGAGTTCACGTATCCAGACGAGTCCAATTGTGCCAGCGAAGACGAGACCTGGACGATACAAACTGATGGCTCGTCAGCCCAAAAAAGAGGGGGAGTAGGGGTAGTTATAATTACCCCCACCGGGGAAATATTGAAGTATGGAGTCCGGCTGAGATTCCCGGCAACTAACAACGAGGCGGAATACGAAGGAATCTTGACGGGCCTAAGGCTAGGGAAAGAGCTTGGGGCCAGGAACCTACTGATCCAGAACGACTCAAAGCTGGTAATCGGTCAGGTAAGAGGGGAATATGAAGCAAAAGAGGAACGAATGCAGAAATACCTCAAATTGACGAACCACTTGACGAAAGAATTCGAAAAAGTGGAGTTCGCCCAAATTCCAAGGAGCCAGAATAGGGCCGCGGACGAAGTGTCAAAGATAGCTTCGTCAGATGAAACGGAGTCAAGGACGGACCTGATGATGGAGACGCAGAAAAACCCTAGCATAGAAGAAGTTTTAACATTTGTTGTCCAGGGCAAACGCAGCTGGATGACACCCATAATGTCTTTTCTCCAGGATGGACACCTGCCCCAGGACGTAGACGAAGCCAGGAAGATCAAGAAGAGAGCCGCCAGATTCACGATTCTCAATGACGCCCTATACAAGAGAGGTTTTTCCATGCCGTACTTGAGGTGCGTCGACGAAGGAGAGGCAGAATACATCACGAGGGAGGTACACGAAGGGATCTGCGGGGACCATGCTTGTCACGACCCAAATCCATGAAACATGAATTTAGATGCATGACTAACTTGCTAATCTTGCACAACTAAAAGTAAAATTAATCCAAAATAATTCAAAGCTCCAACGAAACAATGCTCTTAAAAAAATAACCTCTTACAAAAATCTAAACTCCACAAATAGGAAATAATCTCCAAAATATAAAACATGAGTTACAAAATAAGGATAACTAAAATTCTATAAGTCTTCAAGTAATAAAGAAATCGCCTACAACTGTCACGCTCAACCTTGCACCTTACAAAGCGATCAGAAGGTCCTATATTCCCAACTACACTTCAATCTGAAAAAATAATAATTGATGGGGTGAGCCACATCTAGTAAGTAATTATACAGAATACACAACAAAATAGAGTCAGGCAACGCACGAGTATTTTGATTTTTCACAAACTCATTTAATGATATCAAAAATAATTATTCCAAAACATATAATGAATCACTTAATACATATGTAATCACATCTTGAAATCATTAGAAATCACATACATAAAATTGATCAGAGCACAGTGTCACATATACACATCACATATTCTCACATACAATCCTGTGAGCGGATACCAACATCTAACCCCTGCTGGTGAGGGATCAACACATATTCTCACATACAATCCTGTGAGCGGATTTACACATAAGGCCGAGATCCCTGGTAAGAAAGATTATGCGAACTGGGTACTTCTGGCCAACCATGCAGGACGACGCGTCAAGGTTCGTCAAGAAATGTGACAAATGTCAGAGGTTCGGGAATGTCCAATCCCTGCCATCAGAAAAGCTGACGACGATAACATCCCCATGGCCGTTTGCGCAATGGGGAATCGACATTGTTGGCCCCCTGCCCCAGGGCAAAGGTCAGGTAAAATTCTTGCTAGTTGCTATTGATTATTTCACTAAATGGGTTGAAGCAGAGGCATTGGCGACCATCACCGAAACCAGAATCCAGGGTTTTGTCTGGAAGAATATAATATGCAAATTCAGGATCCCAAGGACGATCATATCAGACAATGGACGACAATTTGATTGCCAGGGTTTCAGAGACTTCTGCTCAGGCCTAGGCATCAAGAACCAATTCTCATCACCAAACCACCCCCAAGCGAATGGACAGACGGAAGTAACGAACCGCACGTTGCTTAGGATCATAAAGGCAAGGCTGGACGATGCGAAAGGTGCCTGGCCAGAAGAACTACCCAACGTCCTGTGGGCCTACAGAACCACGACCAGGACACCAACGGGAGAAACCCCCTTCAGACTTACATACGATACAGAAGCAGTGATCCCTGTCGAAGTCGGAGTCACCAGTACCCGACGGGAAGCGTTCAACGAAGAAGAGAATGACGATTTGTTGCGAGTTGATCTAGACTACCTTGACGAAGTACGAGACGAAGCCCTCAGCAGAATGACGGAATACCAGAAGAAGATGGCAGAATACTACAACAAAAGGGTGAAGCTCAGGCGACTCGACATAGGAGACCTCATCCTGCACAAAGTAACCCCGGCAACCAAAAATCCAACCCAAGGAAAGCTCGGCCCTACTTGGGAAGGACCATACAAAGTCATCCACTACTCCAGACAAGGCAGCTACCATCTGGAGACCTTAGACGGACAAAGGCTCTCGAGACCATGGAACATTGAACATTTGAAGAAATACCATCAGTAGATGTAATGTAAGGACGTATTCATCAATAATACTCAATAAACAGATTATTCAGCCAATATTTGTGTTTATACAGGCTCGCTCAATGGATTAAACAAAAGCCAAAAAAATTGGCTAAGTAGTAAGATTCCGCACTGACGGATGTAAACTACTGACGATAACAAGTTATATCAGCCAAAAAATTGGCTAAGTAGTAATATTCCGCACTGACAGATGAAAACTACTGACGATAACAAGTTATATCAGCCAAAAAATTGGCTAAGTAGTAAAATTTCGCACTGACGGATGTAAACTACTGACGATAACAAGTTAATCAGCCAAAAAATTGACTAAGTAGTAAGATTCCGCACTGACGGATGTGAACTACTGACGATTGTAAATCCCTAAACAGACAAAAAGGCTAAGTAGCAAGAGAACGGCTACTGACGGGAAAGAGGAAAGTTAGAATAAGAAACCTTCACAGCATGTGGACCCGAGCAAAACTCATCAAACATATGAACAGTCAAGCATATGACAAAGTTAAGTAAGTACAAGGTAAATTCATTTAAAAAACCCCAAACTGAAGGGTAATTACCATTGTTTTTACATAAAACCCATAAACACTGCGTTACCAAAATTAAATAAGCAGAAAATTGTTCGAAAATTTGGCCCGAAAACACAATGGGCACCCAAAAAAAAAAAAAAAAAAGATGTGGAATTTTCACAACAAAAGTTTTCCTAAGTATCAGGGTCAGGCATTGGTAGCACCGTCATCAGCTGGAGCGTCGTCAACAGGAGCATCCTCACGGGCAAAAGGCACGATGGCAGAAGATTGGCCAGCCTCGTCAGCTGCCATTTCCTGGTCAACCTCCTCCAAGTCCAGCTTCCCCATATCCACCCCAGAAGGATGCTTCAGCAAGTACCTCCTCAATAGCTCAAATCCTTTGAAGTACCAGCTGAACAAGACGGTGCTATACTCGACGGTTGTCTGGAATGCTTCAACTGACCTCGCAGCTATCGTCTTCAGCGATTCCCTGGTACTTATAAGTTGCTCATCCTTCTCTTGCGTCAATTGACGCTCCACCCTCAGCTCGTCATCCAGTGTTTTCAACTTCTCCTTCAAGGAAGCGGACTCGCCCATAGAATCAATGAGATTCTTCCGCAGCGTGGAATTCTCCGCTTCCAAGGTCTCCATCCTGGACGTTAAAGATGCTACCTTCGTCTCCTGAGTAAGATATTCAGAGGCTATGTGCATACTCTCACCCAGTACCTGAAGAAAGACGTTCATAATCGTCAACAAAAGAAATGAAGCAAAGAAGAGAACGGAGAAAGGAATGAACACAAACAAGTTTACCTGTACGAGCTTATGGACGTGTCGAGCCGCCACGTCATTAAACGGGACACCTGACAAAACCTTCAAATCTGCAGCGGTCACCACCTCGTGGGCCCTATCCACGGCCAGCCTCTCGTCAGTCTAGAGGGTAGATGGACGAGGCACACTCTTCTCCTTCTCCTTCTCCTTTTCAGACAACCTCGGCCTTTTTGAAGCTGGAGTAGCCTCAATCTCCTCCAACGAGGTCGTGGGAGAAGCGGTCCTCGTTGTCGCGACCCCTGACACGACTGGGCTGACAGAGGAAATAGGAAGCGCCGAACTACTCTTCCCGGTGACACGCACAGCTTTTTTTCCTAAATTAGACAAGGGCTCGCTCTTCTTGGATCTCATTTTAGCGTACAACTCCTTGTTAAATTTTGTCGTCATCTCTGCAAAGAAGGAAACACTTGTTAAAAAAAAAAAAACTGTTGCGTAGGATATAAATACCGACGAACTCAATACTTACTCTTCTTTCCCTCAATTTCAATGTTTCGCAGAACGTAGTCCGACGGATCTGGCCCCAGGCAATAGAAGGTGAGTGTCCTAGGATCAACCAAGTCGTCCCAGTTTTCGATCATCTGCGCGTATTCGATCGCCTTCTGAACTCGACTCTTGTACCTGCTCTTCAATTTGGGTCGTCTCTTAACTACACAAAAAAAGAGGCAAGATATTCATTGACGATAAGGACATAGATGAGGAGGATTAGTATATCAAAGGGAATATTGACGCACCTAAAGTCGGGGTTCCCCACCGATGATGCAATCTCGGGAGATCACCCCAAACCTCGCTCGAGGGGGTTTCGAAATCGTCCCCAGATACAAAGAAAAACCTGGACTTCCAGTATCTAAAGGACGAGGGTAACTTCTTGACGATCCTAGTACTCCTCTCCCACGGCACCAGTTCATAGTACCCATGCTCCTTCGATGCTTTCAAACGATACAAATAATTGAACTCGTCTACCCTAAGCATGTCTCCGTCCAGGGCAGCCAGCCATATGCCCATACAACTAACCAATATTCTCCACGAATTTGTCATGAGTTGCCCGGGAGCAATACCAAACTGATCCAGTAACTCCATCACGACAGGATGGACGGGAAACCTTAACCCACAAACGAAGGCGGACTCATAGAAGCACACCTCGCCTGGGAAGAAGTGGCAAGCCCGTTCCTCCTCGTTGGGCAGACGAACCCTAACCCGATCTGGAAATTGGAATCTATCACGAAATCTCCTAAGGGTATCATCGTCCAATCCACACCTCTCCTCCAGGGCATGAAAAGCCCTAACCTCACGAGGGATGGAGACAGCCGTATCCCTTTCTGCTGGGTCGCTGCTAGACGACAGCCCAGTCTCAAGCTCGCTAGACCTAACTTCTGACATCGTCCTTTCCCTCACTAATTCTTCAAACCACTCGACGGATTGGTGAAGGATTGGCAATAAATCAGCCAACACAATAGCCAAACTATTGCCCTCATGAATAAAGTTTTCTAGGTGAGGGAAAGTCCCTAAAGCCCCCCCTAATCGAGCGAAAAAGAATGAAATCGAAGGGCACTCTAACCTAACCTTAAAGCTACTGCACATGGAAAGCTAGGAAACAGGAGGTCTAAAGCACCCCAAAACCAAAGAAGAAGAAAAGCAAAGAAGAAACCAGCAAGGAAAAAATAAAAGATCAGAAATTTACAATAACAAAAGAGATCAAGGGAAACAGAAAGCCAAAGGAAAAAACTTACCTCGGAGAAGACAACTATGGCGCTGCGCAGAAAATCGCTGGGGAAAAAGGAAGAAGAACACCAGAGCAATGATGGAAGGGAGTTTTCGAAAAAGTGAAAAGAAAATGATGGGGAAAGGGGAAGTTTAAAAACCAAATGTTGGGAAGCTGAAAAACCAGCAGGAAAATCAAGGAGGCTCATCATATGCAGCCTTAACTCCTCCAACCAAAAGGCGCCACGTGGGCCACAACCCAAAAGGAATCGCCGCAGCACATTAAATGCGGCTCAAAAACCCAACCGCCTATTGCCCAGAAACCTTTCACCTTCCTTGGTCAACACGACGCGTCATGACGACCATGGAATCTGGGGGCAACTGATGGGACTGACGAAGTAGATCCTGCAAGAGGTAAGGCTGATGATGAGGAAAGTCTTTAGTGACGAGAACACACGTTAATGACGAGGAAATCTCCTCCATCATTAACATCAGTAAATGACAGGGGCGGTTACACATCCAGACGAACAGACCGTTGGGACCAACCTAAAGCCACTTAATAATGTCAGCAGGCGTTACGCAGAGGGAAGTTAAAGCACCATAAATCACCCAACGGCTAAAAATTGCAACAACATATATAAATCCCTCACATCCCCCCACGAGAGAGGTATGAACATTCTCTTACATTGATGCTATTTGGTTGTTTTGCTCTCATATAATTCTTGACACTGACTTTAGCATCGGAGACATTGTGGCAGGCACCACACCGGTGACCATCCTTCAGGAAACGGTCTTGCACGAGGTTTAAGATCGTCTCTGGTCGCATTCATTGACTGACGAAGTCACACTTCATCAAAAATATTCAAGAGTTTTAAGTGGATCTTTCACACTAGATGCCAATTATGGAATGAGACCTAATTAGCTATAGAAACTTAACTTTACTATACTCTCCCTGACCAATGCAGTTCATTTTCCATTGTCTCTTCTCAGGTACCTCACAACATCGTCAAAACCAAAGCAAAAGCTATGGCTCAGTCAACCTTGGTTTGGGTTGCTTTGGCTCTATTGCTGGCGTCTTCGACCCTGGGCATCTCAGACGTGCCATTCATTGTGGCCCACAAAAATTTAAAAGGCACAGATCATAACACCGCGGTTACCTGAAATGGGTTAGGCTCACCATTAATGACTGGATAGGCTTTTTAATGAGTTAGATTTGCTTATTTTTTTTAATATTAAATTTAATGCCACGTCGCTCAAAATTTAGCACTTATTTTAAGCTCGAGGGACTAAGAGCATTCTCATCAAGAATGCTAAATATTTTAGCATTTAATACCTCAAAATCCTACTTTATCAATTTTAACATACCATTTTGCAATCCACCAAATATCAAACATTCTATTTTTTTTACAACTTCATTTAAATAATATTATTTTTATTTTACCACTTTCTCTCTTTCCACCACTTTCTTCTTAACGGCTAGCCACTGCCAGCCGCCACCACCACCACCATAAACCATCAACATTCAACAGAAAACCCAGACCGGCCAACCCATTGCCACCACAATCAGCATCCATTCAAAAATCAACCCCATAGCCAAAAAAAAAAAAAACTAAAACAAAAAAACTAAACTAAACTTGAGAGAGAGAAGCTCACCGTGAGAGGAAGAGAGGGAGGCGGAGGAACCCACAAACCCAAGACCCACGGCGGCCACGGCAAGCAAAACCATCAAACCCAAGACCCATGCCTCAGCCACAGCAACCCATCTCAGTCACCACACACCCACCTCGTTCCCAAACCCAACAAAAACCCACCACCTCGATCTCAACTCCAGCCAAAACCCACCGCCCCGATCTCAACCCCAGTCACGTCAATGACCCACGAACCCAGACCCACAAAATAGCCGGAGCACATCAGACCACGACCCACGATCCACAACCATCAGCAGAGTACAATCATTGGCAGAGCACACTCATCGGCGAAGCAGAGAGAGAAGAAAGAAGTGGAGAGAGGAAAGAGACAGATAGAAGAGAGAGAGCTGAGGGAATAAAAAATAATTTTTGTTTTACAATTGTAGCTATATTGCGGTCTCAAATATGAAATTGCACTGTAGCGTGAATCTTAAAATTTTAAGATTTAGCCGGTTTAATGGAGTGGTCTTTTTGTCTCAAAAATGCTAAAAAATAGGATTTTAAGCATTTGAGAGGGTCAATGAGAATGCTCTAATAGAATTTAATGGGCAAACTTCAGTACCAATAATTTAGTTTAATTTCGTCTAAAAAATATCGGTTGGATTAAAATATTATTTCTTTCTCTTTTCTCCGTTTCTTTGCTCTCTCTGCTTCTCATCAGATAACAAATGGAAGCAGCCCTTCTCTCACAAAATCAACACAGCTCTCTCTCACAAAACCCCTAAGCCATGGCTTTCAGTCGGAGTTTGCTTAACTACCTGTGAGGAAGAATGGAGATTGAGAACATCGACTCAACCACAAAAATTGGTATCCAAAATTTAATTTTATGGGTTTTTCATCATGTTTGAATTTATTGGTTTATTTTACGAGTTGATGATTTGGTAGTTTTGAATGATTCGCTATTTTCCTCACTACTATCTGGGTTTAGGTTTAGGTTTTGGGTTTTTGAGTTCTTTATCTCTATCAAATTGTTTAAAACAATGATTGAATAGATTGTTCTGTTGTTCAATCCCATGATTATTAATAGAAAAATGAATTTGTATACAAGATTTGAGTCAACTCGTAAAAAATAAAGAAGTGTGCCAATATTACAAGTGGGTTATGCTCAAGGATGAAGAAGACGTGACTTTTTCTTTTCTCTCGGCCACACTGTTGAACAGATCAGAACATAATAAACTAACAATAAAGTGTTGTAACATTTGCAATTTGTGCTCCCACACCCAAAACGTTGGGACTGACCTTCATTTATACAATCAGATTTGTTTACATGTTACAGGAGATAAGACATAAGATATTTGAAAGATATAAAAATGAATAAATGGCATAAGAGAGTTTCTATTTTTTTAAGCTAATCTTGAATTGATTTGAGTTAAAGTTATCTGTTGTATTTAAATTAGCATCCTTATCCTTATCCAATAGGTGTGCTTCAATAGATTACATCTTGGTTTTATTGATTTCTGCAGATAAGCTTGGGTGTTTTAAAAAAATAATAATAATAACAATAAGCAGTTTCAGACTCAAGTACTCAGCCATGGTTATTGTTGCTTCTGTGGTCTATGATTTTACTTATCCATAAACAGAAAAGGGATTTTTCCTGAAATCTAGTGATAGAGTGATATCCAAATTTTTTCTATGCTAAAATAACATGGCAAGTTTTATAAGTAGTTTGTCTTGTTTGGTTAATAGTAGCAGTAGCTTCTGATAATACTAAAAAGAAGGTGGGATGTAATGTGGCATCCTGCTGATGATAAAGAATCCAATCCCTCGCTTTCTATTTTGGGGCTGCTGGTCATCTATCTGCACCTACTTTGCCTTGAATTTAGATATCTCTAGTAATACAGCAGTGATAAAAGCCCCAGATGTATTATCTTCATTGTGATTGAAATTTTTTGTTCTTGTAGAAAGTAACTATATTACTTGCCTGACCGTCTCATATTTCCTACTTCACTCATTTTTCTTTTTCTTGATACCTGATATCAACATTAATTTTCTTTCTTTCTTATTCTCAATGATTTTATTAGTCTTCATTTATGAAAAAATAGTATTATCTAGAAATGTATGTATATGGTCAAACTAGGAATGCTTGCAGGGACAGCTGAATCTTATACTAAAATATAATCATACTACAGATACTTCAATGCTTGCAAGGTCGTAATACAAATTATGTACATAATATGCTTTGAAATGACTCTGATTCCGATATTGATTTTGAGATAATTCCACTCTTGCATTGGAAGAGAACAATTAGAAAGAGAGAGGGCATCAACATCATATCATGGTTCTATTCTAGGCTACAGGTTCATCCAACGTGATCATGAGCAAGGCTACCAAAGACTTTTTCAAGACTATTTTGCAGAATCACTGATATATCCTCCTAATTTTAATTTCTATACTCGCATGAATTTTTATGTCTTTAGTATTTATTGTAATTTGAAATTTCTCTTCATTTATGTTACTCTTGTGCAAGTATTTTAAAAATTCTACGTAATTTGAAATTTATCAAATCTATGTTAATCTTGAAATTTATCAAGTCTGATTGAAACATATGACTATTGTGAAATATTAACATTTGAAAAATATGACCCTTAAAAAAAAGGCTACTAAGAAAATATAATAGTTGGAAAATTTGAAAAATATGGTTGTTGGAAATGAATAGAAGAAGAATAAAGAAAGATTAAAAAAAGAATAAAGAAAGATAAAAAAAATAATATTTAAATGAGATGAAGAAATGATAGAGAGCCTATTGGAATGTGTATTTGAAAAAGTATGTAAGTAAAAGGTAAATATTAATGTTCGCTTGTCAAATAATACAAAAATTTAGAGAAGTTATTAGAGAATCTGAGGAGAAAGGAGAAGAAAATTGGTAGGGAGGAGATTAGCACGAAAGGTAGTGCATTTCAGCTTCTTCTTCTTTTTTTTTTTTTTTGGCAGAGGTCGTGTCTCAACCGTGTCCCGATCATGTCTGTTATTTAAAAAATAAATAAAATGGCTGGGACACGCATGTAGCCGTATACAACACGTTTCTTGTATCCTGTATGTGTCGGACATGGGCACAGCAACCCAAATGTTGTCTTTGTGCTTTCCAATAAATCATATACTGCTGCTTCTAGCTTTGAAATTTACAATTTATCCATTGTATGTGGCCTTATTTTGAATCTTCCAAATTTATTGGAGATAAATTATGGAAAAGTTGTTGAACTCATTGAAGCCAATATTGCTAGGAAGCACGAATACATCATTTAGGATGTATTACATGTGTCATACTCGTATCTTACCAGTCATTTCATGATATTATTTTTCAGAAATTACTTGTGTTGTTGTGTCATACTTGTACCCATGTCCATGTTTGTGTTTGTGCATCCTAGCAATATTTTTGTTCAATGGAATTTGTCATTCACACGTGAAAATGAAAATGGTCACCTTAAAACAGCGTGATTTCATGGTCTTACAATAATTCAAGCCAGCTCTTAAAATTTCTTTGTTTTAATTTTTTTGAAATTGGTCACTTACTTTTCTTAATGTTTACTTTAACGATTGTCTTATGTTTGATTTAAAACGTTTGTCTTTGTACTTATGTGTTGTAATTAAGGAAGTTAATTTCGTACCGTACCGGCCGGTACGGTTGGTATATACCGTATCGGTGCACTGACCGGTACAAATGACCCTCTCATTTCGTACCGAAAAAAATACCAGTCGCACTGGCCGCATACCGGCTGTACCGGCGAAATTCGGCTGTTTCGGCCGGTAAATAGATACCGGGCCAAAACATGAAATCTTTTTTTTTTTTTTTTTTTGGGTAATTTTGGCAGTTTTTTTAAGGCAAGATGGTGCAAATCTGAGGAAGCTAAGAAATCCCAGCAGAAAGAAGGAGAAAAATGAAAGAAAAATGCACAAAGACACTTACCCTCTATACATTTTTGTTTTCACCTGATAATGTTTCTTTCTATTATCTCGTTCCCTCTTCTTCTTCTTCTCCCTTTTCTTCATGTTTTCTTTGTTTGTGACTTTCTTGTTCTCCACTTTTTCTAACTTTTCCTCCACTTTTCGTTCTTCAGTTATTTCTTCAAATCTCTCTCTCCCAGCATTTGAGGGTCTATGTTTGTTTGTTCTTTTCCGTTTGCATTTTTAAAGCTTTTTTTTCCTTAGTTTTGTGTGACCACGTGAAGAGGCAGAGGAGTTCCTCAACCAAGAAAAGAAAAGGTAATGTGATAAGACTTATCTTGGAAAGTGAGAGTGAAAAAAAAGATTTTTTTAAAAAATAAAATATTTTTTTTCTTAGTCTTGTGTGGCCACGTGAAGAGGCAGAGGGGTTCTTCAACCAAGAAAAGAAAAAGTAATGTGATAAGTGTAATAAGACTTATCTTGGAAAGTGAGAGTGAAAAAAAAAAAATAATAATAATAATAAAAGAAACTAAAGATGGTGGGAGAGAATAAAAACTAAAAAAAAAATAGTATTTTTTTTTTTTTTTTTTTTTTTTTTTTTTTTTTTTTTTTTTAAATATTAAATTTAATGCCACGTCGCTTAAAATTTAGCATTTATTTTAATCTTGAGGACTACATTAAAATATTATTTCTTTCTCTCTTCCTTTTCTATTGCTCTTTCTCTTTTCTCTGTTTCTTTGCTCTCTCTTGCTTCTCATCAGATAACAAATGGAAGCAGCCCTTCTCTCACAAAATTAACATAGCTCTCTCTCACAAAACCCCTAAACCATGGCTTTAAGTCGGAGTTTGCTTAACTACCTGCGAGGAAGAATGGAGATTGAGAGCATCAACTCAACCACAAAAATCGGTACCCAAAATTTAATTTTATGGGTTTTTCATCATATTTGAATTTATTGGTTTATTTTACGAGTTGATGATTTGGTAGTTTTGAATGATTCGCTATTTTCCTCACTACTATCTGGGTTTAGGTTTAGGTTTTGGGTTTCTGAGTTCTTTATCTCTCTATCAAATTGTTTAAAACCATGATTGAATAGATTGTTCTGTTGTTCAATCCCATGATTATTAATAGAAAAATGAATTTGTATACAAGATTTGAGTCAACTCGTAAAAAATAAAGAAGTGTGCCAATATTACAAGTGGGTTATGCTCAAGGATGAAGAAGACGTGACTTTTTCTTTTCTCTCGGCCACACAGTTGAACATATCAGAACATAATAAACTAACAATAAAGTGTTGTAACATTTGCAATTTGTGCTCCCACACCCAAAACGTTGGGACTGACCTTCATTTATACAATCAGATTTGTTTACATGTTACAGGAGATAAGAGATGAGATATTTGAAAGATATAAAAATGAATAAATGGCATAAGAGAGTTCCTATTTTTTTAGCTAATCTTGAATTGATTTGAGTTAAAGTTATCTGTTGTATTTAAATTAGCATCCTTATCCTTGTCCAATAGGTGTGCTTCAATAGATTACATCTTGGTTTTATTGATTTCTGCAGATAAGCTTGGGTGTTTTAAAAAAATAATAATAATAACAATAAGCAGTTTCAGACTCAAGTACTCAGCCATGGTTATTGTTGCTTCTGTGGTCTATGATTTTACTTATCCATAAACAGAAAAGGGATTTTTCCTGAAATCTAGTGATAGAGTGATATCCAAATATTTTCTATGCTAAAATAACATGGCAAGTTTTATAAGTAGTTTGTCTTGTTTGGTTAATAGTAGCAGTAGCTTCTGATAATACTAAAAAGAAGGTGGGATGTAATGTGGCATCCTGCTGATGATAAAGAATCCAATCCCTCGCTTTCTATTTTGGGGCTGCTGGTCATCTATCTGCACCTACTTTGCCTTGAATTTAGATATCTCTAGTAATACAGCAGTGATAAAAGCCCCAGATGTGTTATCTTCATTGTGATTGAAATTTTTTGTTCTTGTAGAAAGTAACTATATTACTTGCCTGACCGTCTCATATTTCCTACTTCACTCATTTTTCTTTTTCTTGATACCTGATATCAACATTAATTTTCTTTCTTTCTTATTCTCAATGATTTTATTAGTCTTCATTTATGAAAAAATGGTATTATCTAGAAATGTATGTATATGGTCAAACTAGGAATGCTTGCAGGGACAGCTGAATCTTATACTAAAATATAATCATACTACAGATACTTCAATGCTTGCAAGGTCGTAATACAAATTATGTACATAATATGCTTTGAAATGACTCTGATTCCGATGTTGATTTTGAGATAATTGCACTCTTGCATTGGAAGAGAACAATTAGAAAGAGAGAGGGCATCAACATCACATCATGGTTCTGTTCTAGGCTGCAGGTTCATCCAACGTGATCATGAGCAAGGCCACCAAAGACTTTTTCAAGACTATTTTGCAGAATCACCGATATATCCTCCTAATTTTAATTTCTATACTCGCATGAATTTTTATGTCTTTAGTATTTATTGTAATTTGAAATTTCTCTTCATTTATGTTACTCTTGTGCAAGTATTTTAAAAATTCTATGTAATTTGAAATTTATCAAATCTATGTTAATCTTGAAATTTATCAAGTCTGATTGAAACATATGACTATTGTGAAATATTAACATTTGAAAAATATGACCCTTAAAAAAAAGGCTACTAAGAAAATATAATAGTTGGAAAATTTGAAAAATATGGTTGTTGGAAATGAATAGAGGAAGAATAAAGAAAGATTAAAGAAATAATATTTAATGAGATGGAGAAAGGATAGAGAGTCTATTGAAATGTGTATTTGAAAAAGTATGTAGGTAAAAGGTAAATATCAATGTTCGCTCGTCAAACAATACAAAAATTTAGAGAAGTTATTAGAGATGCTCTGAGGAGAAAGGAGAAAATTGGTAGGGAGGAGATTAGCATGAAAGGTAGTGCGTTTCAGCTTCTTTTTTTTTTTTTTTGGCAGAGGTCGTGTCTCAACCGTGTCTCGATCATGTCTGTTATTTAAAAAATAAATAAAATGGCTGGGACACGCATGTAGCCGTATCCAACGCGTTTCTTGTATCCTGTATGTGTCGGACATGGGCACGACAACCCAAATGTTGTCTTTGTGCTTTCCAATAAATCATATATTCCTGCTTCTAGCTTTGAAATTTACAATTTATCCATTGTATGTTGCCTTATTTTGAATCTTCCAAATTTATTGGAGATAAATTATGGAAAAGTTGTTGAACTCATTGAAGCCAATATTGCTAGGAAGCACGAATACATCATTTAGGATATAGTACTTGTGTCATACTCGTATTTTATCGGTCGTTTTATGATATAATTTTTCAAAAATTACTTGTGTTGTTGTGTCATACTCGTACCCATGTCCATGTTTGTGTTTGTGCTTCCTAGCAATATTTTTGTTCAATGGAATTTGTCATTCACACGTGAAAATGAAAATGGTCACCTTAAAACAGCGTGATTTCATGGTCTTAACAATAATTCAAGCCAGCTCTTAAATTTTCTTTGTTTTAATTTTTTTGAAATTGGTCACTTACTTTTCTTAATGTTTACTTTAACGATTGTCTTATGTTTGATTTAAAACGTTTGTCTTTGTACTTTTGTGTTGTAACTTGTAAGGTGGAGTTATGGATCACTCTTTCATGATTTATTTTTCTGTCAAGGTTGTTTGGGCGTTTGTCTCATGGAGTGATGGACCCCTGGCCCCCTTAGATATCTCTCTTTCTTTTTCCTTTTATTATTTGGACAATGTTTTTTCTGCTTTTTTGATAAATTTGATAGTTGTCATGTGGGGGGATTTGATATGTTTACATTTCTTCCGAAAACATAAAAGATGTCACTTGATTTACTAAATTCTTTAACTTGAGCCTATATGATTTTTGTAGTTTTCTATTGGTTTTCGGTCTACCAGGTCAAACAATTTTTTCTAGTTACTTTATGCCCTCAAATTAAGATTTCCTTTATTCATTTATCTCTTTGTTTAATATTTTTTAATCATACTTAAAAGATATATTGGATTAATCATATTTTGTATGGAAAAGGAAACATTAGCAGAATTTGTATAAAAATAATTATAGGGACCGTGTTTGAGCACTTCTACTGTTGGGAGAGTGGACCCAACCCCAGTTAGCCAAGTACACTGAATTTGTAGAGAGCGGGTTCAAGAACTAGACCCTAGCAAACGAACAACGCCTAATGTGGAATTCACCTCTGTTGAAGGTTGGCGCACCAAGGTTACCCTCCAAAATCCCTCCTCGGCGCCGGTCTGAGGAGCTTGACCAATGCCTCTCTCTTTCTCAGAGAGTCCTCCAGGAAAAAAGAACCTCCCCACTCCTGACCTATCTCCTCCCCTTATATCTCCCTTTTTTCCCATCTCTCTCTTCCACTTGTTGGTCATCCATGCCCCTCCTTTCTGATCGTCCGTCCCATCAGCCGCTTTACCAGTACTCATGTGAGTTGCAGCAACCAAGGCTGCCCTGTCCAGAAGTCACATCTCCATTAGTGCGGCCAGAGGGTTAGGTGAACGCATTTAGTGTAGAGGTAACAACCTATCCTGGGCTTGCTCCCCCACTTAGTGTTGGTCTCGGTCCTCCGAGGACAGGATCATCCTCGGCACGGTTTCTAGCAACTCAGGCTTTCATACTTCGTCCTCAGACGCTCCTTCCTCCTCGGCATGGGCCTTGGGCCGGATGTAAAGTGAGCCGAGGTTACCAAGTTCTCAGACCCCACAATAATAATCAACAATTTTATATCTCAAAAGACAAAAGGAATAGATTAAAATATATATATATATATATATATATATATATAAAAGGTTAAGGGAGTATTATTTAAGTAATATTTAAATATAAGAAAAANTTAAATTACTGTTTTGCCCACTAATAAAACCAAAACAACCTACACTTAAATTTGTTTGAAAGTGTTGTAAAATATTTTGGACAAAACATTTTTCTTAAAAAAAAAAAAAAAAAAAACTCACCTTTTCCAATAGTTATGAAAACTACACACATTGCGTTGCTTTGGCATTAGCTTAAAAAACAATTTTTTACTATTTAACTTATTTTTGCTAGTATTCAACTTATTTTTAATATTCATAAATTATTGCACTTTTTAATATATTCTGCTCTACTATATTATTTAAACTATTTTTTAGGTTTATTTATAAATTTTAATAAAAAATTTTATTTCTAAATAAGCTTTCTAAACATACTTTGCGTCTGTCAATAGCTTATTGACAGCTACGGGCCTTTTTAGTTATTATGGCCTTATCACTATACTGGATCAGCGAGCCGAAGGACTTAATGGTTTGCCAATGATATTGACCCACAAAGCGTAGCTTCCATTATACCATGTAGGCCAATTGACATGTGAAATGAGCGGAAACTATTTAATTGTTCAATGGCCCATGCATAAATATCCAAATTTGGGGTCCATGAAATCAATTTGCAATTGCAACCTTGAATGAGAATTTTTTTTTTTTTTTAATTTAAAATTTTAAAGTTGCAACCATGAGATGGAGACCTAGCCAATAACATGCAAATTAAGTCTACTGCATCAACCAACCAAACTAGCAACAGGTAAAATTTTCATATGTTTGAGTTAAATTTATTTTTTTCGGGTGGATTTTGCGGCTCATACTTAGAGGCTTTCAACACTTTTTAAATTTTTTTCGATCCAATTGAAATTAATGAACTTTAAAGGAACAAAATAGAAGTTTACCAAAACCAAAAAGTTTGGACATTATTGACTAGGATGTCATATTGTCTCAAGACAATGGCTCTTCCACATTTAGTTGCAGAAGTTGAAGCTGTTGTAGTGGTGAAAGCCTTGGAATTTTCTTTGGAAATAGGTACTATAGAGATTCTGAGGGAGACTCAACGCTAATAATGAACGCATCTCTATTGTGACCTCTTACATAACTTAATTGAAACTTTTAAAATTTCAAAATTTTAATGGTACAAAATAGAAGTTTTCCTATATATATATATATATATATAAGAAAAAAAGAAAAAAAGAGAAAAAAAAAAGAAAAAAAAAGAAAGAAAAGAGGTTTGGACATTATTGACTAGGTTAAATTATATTGCCAAAAAATTTGAAAAAGGAAAAGCCAAGAAATTCACTGTAGGATCCAAATCATTATTGTCTATAAGTTTTTCTTGCATAGGCATTGATGCATTTAAAAATAATCACACACATATATATAAGTTTAGTACTAGGTATATTTGGTTTTTATTTATTTTTTCCAGTTCTTGAGAAATCTTGTAAAGATATCTGCAAATAGCTCATTCCTAGTTGCATCCTTTTTGTAAGTCACACAAAAAAGAAAAAAAAAATGAAGAAGTTAATTTGGAGAAACTTTTATGAGTAATGCCAAAGGCATGTACCTCAAACGTGTAATTCATAAAGGTAATGCTACCTTCTAATTACCATAACAAAAATTAGAAAAGTTAAACCTAAAAATGGAAGTCAAGCGTGAGCTAGTTCGCGAACGTTCAAGAGAAGAAGTTATGCCCTAATAAAAAATGTATATTCTCCTTGACAAAAGGAGGTTCATGGTCAAACTTTATGATGTTCCAAAGATTAATTCGAACATATGGATCAAATTCTAGCTATTGGTTCTGCTCATCATAATTCTCATACATGAAGGAGGGTCCGGTGATGTAGGTAGTATTGTTGTGAAATTTTAAAGCACTCGCTAGTGTACAAACCATACCGAAGTATAGTTTGACAAGAACGAGGTTGAATTCATAGGGACTCGAATAAACGTAGAAAAATTAATCAAATCTTAACCAAATTAATCCTAATCTAGTTTAATAAAAATTGGTTGTTTGAAATTAAATATACTAAGCAAATAATTAAACTAAGCAAAGATATAATATAAAGTAGTAAAGAGATGTAAACAATCTAGAGAAAGGAATTAAGGTTTTGGAATCTGCCTTGTTAATTCATATCAGCATATATTTATGATCATTAATTTTTTCCAACCACTACATGATAATCTAGAAATCAATCGTTCTACCACAGAAAATATTGTTATTAAAACTTCTACTTAAATATCTAAAACATGTTCATATATCTTCGCTTTTTAAGTATAAAATCAAATCATTGTATCCGAGAAAAACATGATTGAACTCATATCTAGAATCCCATCTTAGTCAATTGATATGAAGTAAGAATAATTTAAATCATTAAAGAACAACTATTGTGGGAAAAATCAAATCACAAATCCATTTATTTAATTCCATTCTCCAACAAAAGACAAATTCACGCAATAAAATTCAATTAAGCACAAAATTGATTATTCAGTATTATTCCAAAACCAAATATAAAATGCATGAATTAACTCAAAATAAGTATAGTAATGCTTTCTAACAATGATATAAATATGCAAAATTAAGTTATTATCAATGCACATCAAGTATCTTTGCCTAGCTTCTAGAGGTCTTATGGTTTAGCAACTCCTGTTTCCTTAGGAAAACTTTTCACATTCCATAAATATTTTTTCTGTTAACTTGGACGGGAAAGAAGATCATGTGTAACTCATGTGACCTTCTACATACATGGCATCACATGGAAAGACCAAATTGCCTGTAAGGTTAAATTTAATCAACCATCTTGTTGGCTTTATTCTGTGCCAAATTTGCTTGTAATTTAGCAATTAGTAACCCTGTATTTAGGTGGAAATTATGTAAGGGTAGTGTGTGAGAGAGTGTGAAGAAATGCTTAAAACTATGTAATGAAGCAGGGACTCGCGGTTGGATCTCACGGGTGGCTCGCAACTTGCAAACCGCCAGAAGATGCACACGAGTGAAGCATGCAAAGAAGCTGAATCGTCATGCCAGCTGTAGCACTAGGGGACAAAAAGTCCAGTCTAGCCATTCAGTTATCTCACAGCTTGTACTCGCGACTCAGTTAAATCATGAGGCCAAGTCGCCAGTCCACTCTGTTATGAAAAAATGACTCTTTGCATTCCTTTCTCACTCTAATATAAATACCCTATATACCCACGAAATGTAGAGAGCTTCTAGAAAGAATTTTGAGAGAGAAACCCTTAAGAAAAATAAGATTGACTCATCCACAATCTTTACATAGTGACTCTTTAAATTCCTCAACTTTCACCCTCTCTATTGTTACATCCTTGAGAGGTTCATTAGCCAAAACTTTTCTCACCATACCCATATTTGTGAGAAGGTTTTTTGGTGCTTTGGGAAGCAATTAGGAAAGGACCAATTCACATTGTTGATGCTATGGGTTATAGTGGAATCCGGTAAGCTAAAGAAGACAAAGGTTCGGCACAACCTCGTTGGAGCAAGAAGCTTGGAAGGGTTAGGTACACTGGGTAGATTAGGCTTGGAGGGTCTTCTGTTGTTCATGTATCTCAACTTCATTCTTTAGTGGATTATTGATCGCTTGGAGGGCGGTGGAGAGGTTTTACGCCGAGGGCTTCGGTTTCCTCTTCGATAACACATCGCTATGTTGTCCTTGTATTTGCATCTCTCTTCCCTTTATCTTTGCCATTTAATTACTGCTGTGGTTGTGATTATTTATGGTTTAGATTGTTTATCAATTTTGTGTTAGCTTATGTTCATGTTCTGTACCAAATATTGTTTGATAATAAGCTTGAATCGGTAATTTGTAAATTGGGAGTCTAAACGTTCAAGATGTTTTATACACTATTTGAACATTCATTGCCGCTTTTAAATCCCTTAAAGCAAAGTTTTTATGGTACCACAAGAGTTGAATTTGTTAAATAATTTTGTTTTAAGTTTTGAAGGTTCTAAATAGGCTGTAAAACAAAAATGAACAATTCACTCTCCATAAAATTGAGATTTTCTTTATTTTTAGTAGATTGGAGAGTTTATATTTGTGGATTTAAAGAATCTCTTTGCTTTTATCTAGAACAAATACTAACCCATTTTTTCTACCCTTTACATTCTGCGTCACATTTCTCCCTTTTGAAATTAGTTCCCAAGAAAAAGAAGCCAATATAGATAAGGCTTCATTAGCTCTATGGTTTGGCTAGGTTGCCATTTTAAAGGGGTGATGCCATGGTCTAGCGGCTGATTATAGAGTAATATTATAAACACAAAATTTTCACAATAGTTAAATTTGCAGGTTTTTATTGGTCCTTATTTAGACCCATTACTAATATTATTTTATTATCTATAGATAAAAACTTAAGACCTTAACATTTGTGAAATATTTTATGAAAATTTTTGTGTTGGCCATCTCTACCGTATGCTAGTTGGACTGCATTCAGAAGAAGAGCGTGGAATAGACCTTCTCTATTACAAATAAATGTCTAATGGGCCAAGTTATGAGCCCATCTCCATATTACAATTAAAGGCATGAAAATTTGATTACTAGCATTGAAATGAAATCCTTAGAACAATTTCAGGTGGTTAGATCACACTGAAAACTTTGGTTCGAAAAAAAAAACAATCGTTTGGTAAGGGTGTTTTTTTAGGAGTGTTTGAATTATGTTGCTCATTTTGGGTGTTTAAATACTGAATTTGAAAAACTTATCTTACTAGTTTTCAGATTTCCAACAACGTTGTGCAACGGCACTTTTGTAAATATTTTAAAAACTGTAAGTACCACTAATTAGATTACATGTCATCACTATTTTAAAAATCACACACATACCAAACATACAAATATTTTTTCACTTTTGAAAAGACGTTATTAGAAATATAGTACATACCAAACACATTTTTTGTATTATGAGTACTTTAAACACAATTTCCATATCATTTTGAACAATAATACTCAAACACCTCTACCAAGCCCTTTAGTACTCCAACTCTCTCTCTCTCTCTCCAAAAAAAAAAAAAACTATCTTTTTTTTTTAATCATAAATTTTTTATAATAAAATGTTATGAGCACTCGAACTTCTTCAAGCTAACGTGATTTCAATAAATCAAATGAAATCTCCAAGTGGCAAAAGAGCCCAAAAACTAAAAATCCAGCCGAAGCCAATGCTACGGTGGGCCGGTGGCATAGCATTGTACGGCTTATATGGGTAGGCGGCGCCACCACTCTCTCAACTAAAAATGTGACCTTTTTGACAAGCACAAGGCCCATGAAAAAAACAATTGAAATGATGTAAAAGATTCTATTATTTTAGAGAGGTTTCTATGTGTTGCAGGGAAATTAAAGAAGAGAAATGGAACAAATTGGAAAAATATTAAAATATTTTCGTTCGACGAGTTTTCTTACTATCAATGATTGAAATGTTTTCTAAAGAAAAATGGAAATTCTATTATTGCAAATGGCTAATCTAAATCTTTACAATTACTCTCTCTTTTACATTTTAGCTTAGCAGAGAGAGAGAGAGTGGGAAAATAAGTTTGTTAGAACAGTCCCAAACGGACTTTATTTGTCTAACTAACTATTCCTAGGATCCTAGTAATTAATTCAGCGCATTAGGGAAAGATCAATACGTCAGCATTTCCTCCTTTGAGTGATTTTGCTACTTCTATACTAAAACGTCAACGTTTAAATATCCTACAACAAAATACCCTATGACATTGGCATTAATTGCATTATGCCAAAATACTCCTAAACCTAAAAACTTACCAAAATACTACTAAACTTGCATAGAAATAACAAATTCCTACGACATTGTTTTGATCTTTACCATTGGAATAGGATTTTGTGAATCATCTTCTATCTCTAGGCTCTCAATGATGTCTAAAATTTGAAATTGCTATGATAATTTTTCATTGTTACAAAGAAAACGAGGAAAAAGGAAGGGTGTACCACACATGATTGGTACACCATTCCTTAGGCTCAATGCTTATAAGGCATGGGTGGGAGGTGTTTCTCCCTGATGTGGAATTGAGCAAATCCGTGAGGGTCACACTTGAACCCAAAGCAGTCAATTCCTTCTTGGGGTAGATTCATTCCTCCCACAATCAATATCTTTTCTCTTGTCTTATAGACCTAAACATTATCAGGTTGTTTTGTTATGGATTAAACTCTTTTAAAAATTATTATTAAGAATAAAACATTTGAGAATTTAAATAGTTATTTTTGTATTGTACTTGTCATTTTAAAATGTTAAACTACAGTTTTAATGAATTTGTCATAATTAATAGTTTATATTTTGTTTTTCATTATTAATTTAGAGGATTTTTTTTTTATAAGACTTGGGAGTTCCCATTCTATCCTTAGATTTGATCCTTACCAAACGCCAGATAATAGACTTGGGATCTATTCTCATTTGATCCTTACTTAAATTTTAAAATATTTCAATTAAAAAGAATAATTGTTCTCCTACTATCTCCTCTCCTTCTCAATTGTAGTCCCTACTTTCCACCATCTTCAAACATCAAACTTCTCACCTCTAACCAAACTCCTATAAAAAAAACTAGACTCATCATATGCGCTTTGTGTGTACGATAATTTTCTTTTTTATTTATTTATTTATTTTTTTTTTTTTGGTTTAGTGTTATAGTGTTTAAAAGTAATATATAAATAATCGTGTGTATTTTGTTTTTTTAAAGAAAGAGATAAGGTAACATGGAATAATGTTTAAGAATGAGATAGTAACAATGTCTTATTTTTTAGGCTGACTGGAGAAAATAAAGGAAAAAAACCTAAAATTTAGGAAAAGTATATTACTTTTTTAACTAGTTTGTGTTTTATTTATTTATTTATTTGAAATTATTTAAGTAAATGATAAATGTATTTTAGAGAATTTAAGAATTTGTGTGAGAGTATTTTGTTAGAAATTTAGACCCCTTAACCCAACCAGATTAGCCTAGTTAATTAGGCAAGTGATTAATTTAATAAAATTTTACAAATCTAGGTTATCACAATTAAACAATCATATCAAGAATATAAAGCAGCAGAATAATAAATAACACAAGATATGATGACCTAGGAAACCACACGGTAAAAACCTGAGGAGGATTTGACCTAGTTATTCTCAAGGTAAACCTGAATCCACTATGCGAAAGAATCGAAATTCATACAAAAGGACTTACAAGCTCCCCGCTTGACTTCCTAATGCTACCCACCAGTAGAACTTACTGACACGACCACGTGCAAGCTCCGAATTCATGAACTCCTTCTTTCTTGGATTCTCCAATCAGCTACAAGCACCCACGCTTGTTATTTTTTAAGCTCCAATGGCAGCAACTGAGTTGATCATCAAGATGTTGATATTATCTCTACCTTGAAAACCCTAAGTTTATGTGAAGGAAAGCTCCTCAATGATCTCACAAGAGATTCACACAAACCGCAATATGAGTAACAAAGACCTTAGAGAGGTTTGGGTACAAAACCTTAGATACAAAAGAGGCAGTCTCTTCTCTCTCTCCAAAAAATCTCAAAAAAGTTCTAGGGTTTCCCTTATATATAGGAGTGTTTTACTTGAACCCCAAGACGTTTAAGTAGAGTTTGGGCTGAGTTGGAATTCTGCAGAAAACGCAATTTGGCCGACTTTCGATCGATCGAGTCTAATTTTCGATTGATCGAGCCAGGCCGAAATGCACCAATACATCTGCCGCCACTTGATTCCAACTTTACATGAATTACACAACTTTGAGCAAGCCTAAACAAGACTAAATATATTGTTTTGATCATAATTTGCCAACATTACACATTAGAGTTCTAAATACATAAAATCCTAAGTCTTTAGAACCTAACAAACTCCCCCTTTGGGAATCCGTGACAAAACACAAATTAAAATCTCAAAGTTTACAAATAAAAGCCCTTTACAAAAATAATGCTCATAACACAAATTCAATCCTAACTACTATCCATCAGTTGCAAGTGTAGACAACAGCTCAATTGAATCAACCTGTATATTCTTGAAACACTAAACAAAACACATAAACGTATGTGTGACAGAAAAACAATAAAACAAAATTAAATTCTTGACTTCACAAAACACAAAACAAAGACATATATCATGAATAACTCATAAATATAAATCAATGAGCAGTGAACAAGAAACAGAAATAAAAACATAAGTAAACTAACTCTCCCCCTAAGTTAGATACAACAAAAAGTTTTTATTTATATTCTCCCATTTCAAAAATAATTTCAACTCCCCCTAAACAAGACAAACATGATTCCCAAAAATCAATAATTTCTCCCCCTTTTTGTCACGTATTGACAAAGACAACTCATACAAAGAGTAAACAGTCACCATACGCAATAAAGGATAAGAGAAAAAAGAGAATGAAGGGGACACAAACCACTTTAACTCTATAGAAAATAGAGACAACTCCCCCTATGAACAACAAAGGTTTAAAAAAAAATCTTCCCCTATAAAATAAGGAAAAACAAAAAAAGTTTTTGGAAAAAATAGTTTTGGGGAAACTTTAGGAGGTGGGGAAAAAAAACACACAAACCAAAGTTAAAAACTAAGGTGAGTATACACATGAAAAAAATTCTCTCTTTCAATACATGCAAACTTGACACTATGTGACTCATAAACAGTTGCATGAATAGAGAAAAATATTGGCACATTGATTATCCATCATATCTCTTAAGAAAAATATTTTCTACAGTTCACACATAAAAAAGCATATACTAGAAAGTACATAGCTCAAAAATTAATCAATCAATTTTTTGATCAAGTTGAGTACCCAATGTAGCAAAGTGTATGCATGCTATGTGTGAAAACAATGAGAGATATGACTGCAAAACTGCAAGATGGATACAAAAATCAATGTAATGCATGTGAATCCTAAACACAAACTAAGTTCAATATAAGTTAAATTAACAAAATTGGCTTGAGCATAGAGTTTCTAAAAAAAACTCCTAAAATTTAAAACCACTTGTTAAGTTTTTAGGAAAAATTTGACCAATTGATCATCACAGAAGCTAGAATACAAAATATAATGATTAATTACATCAATTCAACAAGTCAATTGCATCAATTGAACCCAATTTGAACAAAATCCCCAATTCGAGTACATTCAAGCTCTAGAATTACCAATTTCTCAAACTTTAAACACATTTTGCATTAAGATCAAGGAACTTTTAATCTTGGATGACCACAATAAGATCACACACAATAAAATGTACCAAGTTTAGCAAAGAGTAACTTGTGTAGTGTGTGCAACTAGCAAAAACTTGAGATACATATGAGGTGATGTGTGAATAGCAATCAATTACAAAGTCTACAAAATTCATCACATAGAATTTAAAAGAGACTATCACCTAAAGAGTTATATCATATAACTCCCACATCTCCTAAAACATAAGCTTGCAATCATGTAAGTTTCTTGAATATGCCTCATAATATACACACCAATTTTAATCATGTGATTTGGTATCAAGCCTAATAGTACACACCAATTTTAAGCATTAAGCAATTAAACCGAGGCTACACCTTATGTTCTTTTTGTGCATGTACTATACTTTCTCGAGCACAGAATCTTATGATATGCACTAAGGTGTTCATGATTGGCTAGTGAACAGTGATGAGATGGTTATTTATGCTTTTCTCAAAAGGATCAAGTCTGACAGTCAAAGATATGTGACTTCAAGATTAAGACAAAGTGATAAACACCATAAACATCTTTCCCACACAACATGCACTACAAAACTTCAACTAGTAAAGTGTAATAAATATGCTCATCAAAACTAAACAAGGTACATAAACTTGTTATGTAAAGATAATATGGTCAATCCTTGATTATAAATCTAAGATATGAAATACAAAACACAAAAATCTTTTTGGTTTTAAAAATTATATGACCAAAAACAAAAAACACATATTATGCTAAATGAACAATGCAAATGCAATGCATGACAAGACTTAACTAAGCTATAGAGGGTACACAAACAAGAAATATCAATTTCTTAATTAACTTTTGAGTACATGTACAAACTAGTACATTCTCACACAAAATCATAAATAGCTTAGCATAAACTATTCAAGTTTCTTCACAATGTCAAGCATGTTCTAAATCAAGAGAGAGATATTATAACTCACGTAATCCTCAAGAAAAATAAAACAAGACACAAAATAAAATATTTTTGTCTTTTTGAAAATTTTCAATGTTTTTGGATTTTTCTTTAAAACAAAACAACCAAAGAAAATAAAACAACCAAAAACTAAAACAAAACATGTCCACAATTAATTGAAAGAATTAAATTAAGGACAGGTTAGCAACACTCACTTTGAAGAATCTTTTCTCACCCATTTAGCACGAGTATTCAGCTTTGTAGGTGAAAATCCATGAGAAGTAGAGTGTATTTGAGGTATTACACAAACCTACTGAGAAATACTGAAATCCTGCAAATTCCTTTCACAAGTCAACAAGTTCAAATTTTTAAAAAACATATGAAACAATTTATTTGGACTTATGGCAGGAGAAATATCATCACATGTCCTAGATTGAAATACAGAATGCTTAAATTTCAATTTATGACAATTAGGACAAATGTGACCACATACACCACAAAAGTGACAAACAGGAACAAATTTAGGAATATCAGTATTCCTAACAGCAAATCTATTCTCAGATTTTGGTTTTTGCCTCAACAAAGAACAATTTGGTCTAATATGACCAACAACACCACAAAGGTGACAGGTAGGCACAAAAACAGATTTATTATGCTCTCTAACAGTAGGTTTAGACTTAAGTTTAGAAACTTCAGCGTATACATCAGAACCTTTACCTTTGTCTAACCTAGCAAAATAAGCTTTCTCTTTATTATTCCTCTTGAAATGAGGGATATAAACTTTTTCAGATTTAGGCTTAAGAGAAACAAAAATACGTCTGTTATCAACAGCATGCTTGGTACAAGTCAAATTTTCAATTTTAATTTTAGATTCAACTAACTCTTGTTCCAAGCTTTTCATCTTCTCATCTTGAGAGGAAATTTGATTTCTCGAAAATTCATTCTTTTTATTAGACTCGTCTAATCTCACAATCAAATCCTTTTTTTCAAGATTAGTCAATTTTAACACTTCCTTGAATTTCTTAGAAATTTTCACAGATTTAGATAATTCCTTACGAAGAGTTTCAAAAGTATCAAAAAAATCAACAGAAATAATAGTGTCCTTTTTATTCAAATCATCACAAACATGAGCAGAAAGACACTTCAAATTATCCATGATAATAGGGGTCAAGGATCAGCTCAGAGATCAAAAGATTTATAACAAAAGAGCTACTCACTCTGATACCATTTGTTAGAAATTTAGACCCTTTAACCCAACCAGATTAGCCTAGTTAATTAGCCAAGTGATTAACTTAGTCAAATTATGCAAATCTAGGTTATCATAATCAAACAATCATATCAAGAATATAAAGCAACGGAATAATAAATAACATAAGATATGATGACCCATGAAACCACACGGTAAAAACTTGGGGAGGATTTGACCTAACTATCCTCAAGGTAAATCTGAATCCACTATGTGAAAGAATCGAAATTCATACAAAAGGACTTACAAGCTCCCCGTTTGACTTCCTAATACTACCCACCAGTAGAACTTACTGACACGACCACGTGCAAGCTCCGAATCCATGAACTCCTTCTTTCTTGGATTCTCCAATTAGCTACAAGCACCCACGCTTGTTATTCTTTAAGCTCCAATGGCAGCAACTGAGTTGATCATCAAGATGTTGATATTATCTCTACCTTGAAAACCCTAAGTTTATGCGAAGGAAAGCTCCTCAATGATCTCACAAGAGATTCACACAAACCGCAATATGAGCAACAAAGACCTTAGAGATGTTTGGGTACAAAACCCTAGATACAAAAGAGGCACTCTCTTCTCTCTCTCCAAAAAATCTCAAAAAACGTTCTAGGGTTTCCCTTATATATAGAAGTGTTTTACTTGAACCCTAAGACGTTTAAGTAGAGTTTGGGCTGAGTTGGAATTCTGCAGAAAACGCAATCTGGTCGACTTTTGATTGATAAAGTCTAATTTTCGATCGATTGAGCCAGGCCGAAATGCACCAATACATCTGCAGCCACTCGATTCCAACTTTACATGAATTACACAATTTTGAGCAAGCCTAAATAAGACTAAACATATTGTTTTGATCATGGTTTGCCAACATTACACATTAGAGTTCTAAATACATAAAATCCTAAGTCTTTAGAACCTAACATATTTAGTACGCAAAAAGTTGAAAACTAAACTGAGAATCCTCTTATTAATAGTACTAGACTCATGACACGCACTTTACGCATGCAACAATGCTATTTTTTATTTATTTGTTTTTTTGGTTCAGTGTTATACTAATGTTTAAAAGTGATATATATATATATAACCATGTGTATTTATTTTTTAAAGAAAGAGATAAGGTAATGTAGAATAATGTTTAAAAATGAGATAGAGAACCGTAAGAAGTTGAAATCTAATGGAACATTTGAATTTATTGATAAGGAAAAAAATTGTGATAAGTAAAAAAATTTGAGATTTAAACAAAAGAAAGATGATATATTTTAGTGTGGATGGATGAAGGATTTGTAATAACTAAATAGAATTTAGATAAAAAAAAATTTTAAATGTTTTAAAGAATTAAAAAAAAAAAAAAAAACTACATATATTTCGGAATAAGAATGAGTAGTTTTTATGTGAGGTAGTGGATTTTTTTTTTTTGAAGTAATTTTTTATGTGTTTTTTTAATAAAGATAATTAAAGTATTTGAATACAAATAGATAAAAAATATAGATAGGACTCAGATATTTAAATACAAATGGGTGGTAAGAATAACAATTTTTTTTCTTTTTTTTGCCCTTTTGTACATGAGATAGTATTACTTTTTTAACCTTTTTTTTGGAAAAAAGTAATTTTGTATTTTTTTTTAAAGATAATTAAAATATTTGAATTCAAATAGATAACAAATACAGATAGGAATTAAACATTTGAAGACAAATAGGTGGTGAGAATAAATGGTTTTTTTTTTTTTTTTTTTTTT
>NW_027070372.1:154940-195249 GCF_002906115.3 Quercus suber
AAAAAAAAAAAAAAAAAACTGAGACTGACAAAACATTTGAAAGAGAGAGAAAGAGGAATCTAAGGGGTCACCGCCTTTGTTATACAGGCCATCCACTACCATCAAGACACCAAAACCCCTACGAGGTTTTTTTTTTTTTCCTTTTTCTTTTTAAAATTAGGGGTGGGTAATTTGGTTGGATAGTTTTTGTTTTTGGTATATAAGTAGAGAGAATATTTAGTGCACAATGTGAAACCATATTCTACCATTGTTCAATTTTAAATCATCTATAAGACACATACATACACATTTGTCCAAACCATGTCATAATGTCGCACTATCGATAAGTGAAAGACGGTCAGAGAGTTGGACAAACTTTCATTTCATGGTATGAAATATGTGAACACAACACAAATTTGTTAATTTTCATGGTCCCGTTACTCTTTTGCATTTATTTTTGGTTTCATGATTTAAAAAAAAAATAAAAAATTCATAACTTAAGAAGGGTACAAATATGCAATGAAGCTACTAAACTAATTTTTAATACCTTAAAATGTATATGTTTCTTTATTCTAATTTAGTTTCCTTTTTCTTTGTAATATATATACACAATATTATCCAAAACCATCTTATATAAAATATTACAAAATTATCCGTGCATCGCACGGGCAACTTGCTAGTTAGATTAATAGCAGAGGATTCTAATTGTGAAGACCCAATGACCCGGTAAAGTCATTGGGCCCCCACAATAATTTCAAATTCAATGCGTAAATGTCGGGCTGAAACTTACTCTCTGGGCCTGGGGCCTAAAGTCAAGAATTGATGTTAGCATCTTATGACTTTTATCCTACTCTTGGACACGGCAATCAAAAGCAGAAACAAATTGAAAGCGAAAACTTGTCCTACTCTTCAAAAAGTCCCCAAATCACGCTAAACCCCCAGCTTTTGGGATATCCTCAACATTGCGATACGGTGATCTTGAAATTGGGCTAGTTGACTCCTGCCTTGGAACTTTTTTTTTTGGAAAAGTCCTGCCTTGGAACTTGGAAGTCCTCTTTATAATTGACCGATATATGTAGTCTTCCACCAAGTAATACTCATGCAAATATACAGTTACTCATCAAAAAATATATAATAATAATAATAATAATAATAATACAAATATACAGTTATTTTTAATCAAAAAAATAGACAGTCATTTAAAATAGCGTTTTGTTAACTAAGAACTTTTTTTTTTTTTTAAATATTAAGAGGAAAGTCCTTAAAAATACTTATATATTTTATGTTTATGACAAATAAGAACCTATTTTTTTTTTTTTTTTTGGGTTGCAGATTTTCATTAGCGGGAGAATCTTACCTTAGGGTAATAAGGTATGTCAGAACTAACGGACTAAATAGTTTTATTCATTTCTTTTTTATTTATTTTGTAAATAAGAGATGGGAATTAGGAAGTGTCCAATTTAAACTTTAAAGTGACACAAACTATGGTTAAATTTAATGCAAGATAAAATTCATAAAACTATAAGGTTTCATTTTTAGACTTTTCCCAAATTTTATTATTCAATTCTTAGAAGAGGCTTAGATTTAGTGTCCCAATACGATGAGAACATGTGACCATGTCATATTGATTTAGGACACCTGACCCAAGCCATGTCTCAAGGGAAAGGTTGATTCATAGGGGCAATGAATTTGAAGAGAATAACTTGGTTATGTTTGGTTAACTTGTTTTCATTGGGGCAACATAGGGGCAATGACTCATAAGTCATAAGCAACGGGACATTCACGGCACCGAAATCACTAATCAAAGTATTGCTTTATCAGTCAACGCGGGGGGTTTTTCTTTTTCCATCGTGTGCTTAAGAGAGAGGAATATAGTGGGAAATACGGGGACAAGGATATCTCCATCTCTCTCGCCATAATAAAAGTAGGCAATTGAAATTGATGAGAAGTTGATTGTCAGTAACATATATGTCATTGTCGCTAAAGTGCTATTTATGTATCTTCCTTCTGAGTAGAGCATGATATGCCAATAAAGATCAGCATGGATGATGCCTTAGAATCAATTTGGGTTCTGAAAGCATGTGTTCTCGTTGTTTTGATGATTGGTATTCTTGGCAATAGGAAACTAGCTGAAGGAAATAATGAACATGCAGGAAGAAAACTTGTTGATCATGTTCCAGGTATGTAATAACTAGCTTTTAGACATGCTTGCTTGAAATACAAAAACTTGTTGCCATAACAATTGCGAAGGAAGAAGCTTTTATTTTGTTATTATTGTTATTATTATTATTATTATTACTATCTATGTATATCAATTAGATTATAAATTGGATTCCAATTGTTATTTAATCTTACCCAATGTGTCTTATCTAAGTTTTTTTAAATTTTTTTAGGTGATTTAATGTTGTGTAAAAGGAAAAGAGTTTATAGAAATTGTTAGAATTTTAGACCCCATGGAAACATAGTTTGTTTAACCTAATACAATAGCCAAGTTGTTACTTAGGTCAATTATTCAAATCTAGGTTAAACAATAATAAATCATATCATGCATAGGGGAAAAGTAAATAACACAATAATATGATGACTTAGGAAAACCAATGAAACAATTCGTTTCAAGGTAAAAACCTGGGGGAACGATCCCAAGAGAACAATCCACTATATCAAATTGAGATTTACAATTCAGAATATCAATTCGTAGTAAATCGAACACAGTTACCTAACTGGGTTCTAACTCCACACACTTCCTTGATCTGGATCTTGTTCTCACATGAACCACCTGTTCATGCTTTGAATCTCCCACATAGACCTCCAATCTATGATTCCAAGACCACCCTTGAAGGTTTAGATGTCTAACACCCTTGATGACTAGTGATGTAGCAACTTCAAATCTACAGGTTCTAATGGTAAGTAGATTGATTTTCGGTTCTTACTTTGAAAGGAGAATGCGCAGAACTATTTAAATCTCAAAAGATAAGCTCCAAAGCCATCAAAAAATGTGGCTTAGGGTTTCCTTTAAATATTACGTGAATTGGATCTAAAACTCTAATCACTTGATGGGCTTAATGGGCTGTTAGGCCTTAATTAAATTATGCAAATCTATGTCTTGATTGGTTGAGCATTCTTCTTGAATAGTCGAACTTGGCATGTTTCAAATTTCCTAAACTTGCAACTTCCTTGTTCTTGTATTTTGACTTGCAGCACCTTGAGCATTGTCTAATCATACTTATAGACTTAGTAATCTATATCTACACAAGTTTGTGCTCATGGTTTGCCAATTATTCTAAACTTTTAGAACCTAACATAATTAAATCATCAAAAACTAGAGAGAGAGAGAGAGAGAGAGAGAGAGAGTATAATTCATTTATGACTTAAAAAATATGTAACTCTCACACCAAGTGTAATTTGAATTTATATATGTGTATAATTGTAATTGTTTTTAATTGTATAATGAATATGCACGGTTTATACATTAGTTTTATTATTAGAAGCTTTCAATTATGATCGCAATATTGCTTTGCAATTTTTTTTGAAGTTCCCTTTTATTTCTCTAGCAATCCATGCAAAGGTGTGTGTGTGTTTTAAGTCAAAGTTTGTGAAAGAATTCAATTAGATTCTATTTTTTTATTATTTCTTTTTTTTTTTATTTATATAAAGTAGAAATTCTACTTTAATTTAATCTAAATGTATATGTGTGTGAAGCTTTCTCCTAAAGACTTGAATCCTAACCCTTGCCTCCATACTCCCTAAACACTTATACTTGTAGAGTGACTACTACATCAAGAGTGTGTGGTGGTTGAATTGGATTTCAATTGATGTCAAATTTTGCGTTATGTCTCCAATTTAAGATTTTTAATTTTTGTGCCAAGTTAATTATTTATTGGAAAAAGCGAAGAGTTTAATATTAAATGAACCATTAAAAAAAAATCAGTCATATACCTAATCTAACCTTTTTTTTTATTTTATTTTATTATTATTATAAATACATATGATCTAAACCATTTTAAGATTGATCTTAGGATAATATATGGTATTAGATTTCTGGGTTTAGAACTTAAATTTTTAGATCTCTCTCTCTCTCTCTCTCTGAGAGAGAGAGAGAGAGAGAGAGAGAGAGAGAGAGAGAGAGAGAGAGAGTCTCTCTCTCTCTCTCTCTCTCTCTCTCTCTCTCTCGTAGCAAAATCTGGGATTTTGGTGCAACTGACTTCCAATCCAGCAAAAACCACATTGATGGAGGCTAGAGAACTGACCTCCGATGATCATGATCGGAGCCTACAAAGGGGTAATTGACTCCTATGCTGTGGTGACAAAATTTTCCAATAACCGCACTAATCGAACCATGAACACTATATGAA
The DNA here is from genome assembly GCF_002906115.3 of Quercus suber. NCBI lineage: Eukaryota > Viridiplantae > Streptophyta > Magnoliopsida > Fagales > Fagaceae > Quercus > Quercus suber. The sequence continues at coordinate 159,272 of NW_027070372.1, forward strand.
TTTGGAATGCAAGTTTCTTTTCTTATCTATCAAAACAAGTGTAGCATACTCCAAAATAAAAATCACAACCCAAAATTGACTATGGTTTAAAAAAGAGAAATGCTACATTTATAACAATTTCACTAAATAATATAATAAATAAATGTTTATATTACTTTTATGTAATTAGTAGCACATTAGTTTGTAAAACTTAAATAGTAAAATTTGAAGTATCTGATTAAAAAAAAAAGAGGGTATTATCCTTAATATCACTCTAATTTATAATTTTTGACAACCATATGCCTGGGGTACTAACCTTTTATATATAATAATAATAATAATAATAATAAAAAGAAATAGGGCAATGGAGACTTTTTATTTTTTATTTTTATTTTTTGAAATATATACAAAGATAGTTGGGAGAGGAATGATTTTAACTCTAGATATTTTTATTAAAAATGGTAGAAAGTACAAACTAGTTAAACTACAAGAATTTTGGACAACCAAATAATATCACTCACAAATTCATGTTTGGTTTTAAGAGAAGGGCTATTAGCTGCAGTCTATAGTTTAGAACAGGATTTCATTTAAACTACCACAATTTTTTCTTTTATGGGAACCACAAAATTCTTAATAGTTATAAAACTATGATAATATTTCAAATTAAGAAAAAGGTACTTAGTTTGGACCACTCTTTTTCATTTATTTTATCTGTTTTTAATTATGTTGAATTTCGAACTAAATTCTACATGAATTTATCATATTGATTGGTATGTAAAACCTTTTATATATAATAATAATAATAATAATAATAAAAAGAAATAGGGCAATGGAGACTTTTTATTTTTTATTTTTATTTTTTGAAATATATACAAAGATAGTTGGGAGAGGAATGATTTTAACTCTAGATATTTTTATTAAAAATGGTAGAAAGTACAAACTAGTTAAACTACAAGAATTTTGGACAACCAAATAATATCACTCACAAATTCATGTTTGGTTTTAAGAGAAGGGCTATTAGCTGCAGTCTATAGTTTAGAACAGGATTTCATTTAAACTACCACAATTTTTTCTTTTATGGGAACCACAAAATTCTTAATAGTTATAAAACTATGATAATATTTCAAATTAAGAAAAAGGTACTTAGTTTGGACCACTCTTTTTCATTTATTTTATCTGTTTTTAATTATGTTGAATTTCGAACTAAATTCTACATGAATTTATCATATTGATTGGTATGTATAAATTTATATATCTCTCTTCTTCGGCATAAAATTTCTAGGATTCATAAGCATTGATTGTGGGTCAACCTACGATTACTTGGATGAAGACACTGGTATATCTTACAAGTCAGATACAGGTTTTGCGGACACTGGGACAAATAATGTCGTATCCTCTGAACACGACTCTTCAAATACTGTTTACGGGCGGCTATTAATTAATGTGAGAAGCTTTCCCCAAGGAACAAAGAATTGTTACACCCTCAAACCTGAACAAGGTAAAAGAAGCAATTATCTCATCAGAGCTTTCTTCCATTATGGAAACTATGACAACAAGAATGAAGTTCCCAAGTTCGACGTATATGTTGGGGTTAATTATTGGACCACAGTCGTTGAACCTACAAGTCGTCCTACTATGATTTATGTTCCAACGTCTGACATCATATATGTCTGTTTGATAAACACGGGATCTGGAATACCTTTCATTTCGGCTTTGGAGTTACGTCCTTTGGACAAGTCCCTTTATCCATTTGACTCTGGGGTGCTACAAAATGGCTGGCGATATGACATGGGCTCCACAACTGACAAGGTGTTTGTCAGGTGAATCAGCTATAATTTCTTTTTTTCTTTTTTTTTTCTTTAAATCTTTTTTTTTTTCTCTGTTTATAGTAGACAGGGTCCCTAGAATTTTATTTATTTATTTTAATCCTATATTAATATTTGTGAGTTTTATTCCAAATTTAAAACAAAAAAAAAAATCCATTTTTATTTTAATAAAGAAAAAAAATTACTTAAAAAAAATTATTGGACACACCCATACTCACACTAATCAACATCCTACTTAAGTGCTAACTCATGGTTGATGCATCATTTGACAGTTGACATAACATGCTCAAGTGCTTATGGTAGACCCTCATAAAAGTGCTCAAATCTAATCGTAAGTTGACACTTAATAGGGTGTGGAAATGGTTTTATTTGTAGGTGAACTAGAAAGATGTCTACTTAAAAACAAATTGGTTTATGCATTATAACTAGGAGAAAATTAGCTTTTGTCCTTTCTTTTTAAAATATCTAGTAAAATGCTCAATGTCTAAAACTAATTAGGGAAATGCCGCTGTTTTAAAACTCGATTTTTTTAAAAATCGAGTTTCAAAAGTATAACTCAATTTTTAGAACATCGAGTTATAGCGAATGTGGACTTAATTTTTTTTTTTTTTTGGGAACTTGAGTTCCATGTAAAGTACTAGAGTTCAGGGATGAACTCAAGTTCCAGAAATTTTATTTTTAAATTTTTTAGTTCGCTATAACTCGATTGTTCAAAAATCGAGTTTTAAATTGAAAATCGAGTTTCAAAACTGAGGCATTTTCCTAAATAGTTTCAAATATGAGGCATTTTGCTGGATATTTTTTTAAAAAAAGGGGCAAAAGCCCATTTCCTCCATTATAACTATGTATGTATGACACTATTTTGTTGTTGTTGTTGTTGTTGTTGTTGACTTGTATATTGTCTGACACTTTGGTTGTTCGCTTATTTAGTATTCAAAATTAAAAGTGTGAGACTTCGATTTTTGAGTTTGAGAATTATTGTACTATCTAACTACACCTAATGGATTGTTTAGGTGTTTTTTTTTTCCTTAGCAAGATGACTTTATAATTAGGCGTCATTATCAATTATGTATTGTTTTATGTTGTAATAATTTCTTAATTAATTGAATTAAATATCAATTTAGTGAACACATGTTATTTGCTCTTAGCTTGCCTTGACCCTTATAAGCATACCTTGATCCTTGATAAGCACATGAATCTTTATTTTTTATATTTGATTTTTTATAATAATAAAAAAAATTGTATCCACAAGAATTAAAAATAACAAAAACTACAGTTGAAAATGGAGCTTTATTATTACAGAGCATAATATAATGTAGTTCAACATTTGAATTTCATAATAAAAACTTAAATATTTTTTAATTGTTCCAATTACGATTAGAAAATCAATGTCCTAATTACTTAATTATGAAGTGATTGAACATTTGTACTTATACTATTGCAGTTTCTAATATTTTTTAATGCTACAATGGCCTTTTTCCTATCCTAGGTACAAGAGCGATGTTTATGATCGACTCTGGTATTCTGTTAGAACGTTATCAAACTGGGTTCCGACCAACACTTCCTCTGCAATTGACATGCAGGGCAGCAACGATAGCTATAAACCACCGCCAGAAGTGTTGAGAACTGCCGTCCAGCCACCAAGTGGTTACCATGCCTTACGTTTTGAGGACGGCCCTTCTGTAGATGCCTTGAGACGTTATGTTTGCTTTCACTTTGCTGAAATTGCAAAACTTACGCAAGGAATGAAAAGAGAATTTATTATTGATGTGAATGGGGGAAAGTATATCTCAGAACCTATAATACTTGACCATTTAAAGCCGCTTTCCATATGTCTCAATCAAACATTCAGCGAAGGCGATTTTAGTTTTTCTATTAATGCAACAACGGGGTCCGACCTTCCCCCCATCCTCAACGCCTTTGAGATTTATGGTGTAATCTCTCCCTTCTATCAATTCAATGCAACCGACTCAAGAGATGGTATGTTCTTTTATTTTAAAGAGATATTACAAATTTTATAACATTACCTTTGCAAGTTATGTGTTATTAATCATAAAAAGAAAAAAAAAAAAATCCATTTGTTATGATTTTGAATTTCATTTTCACCAATCATATTCATTGCTCTATCATGTTATGTTATAAAATTTGTAGAAATTATAGCATTTTATTTTATATCTCATTATTCTCTTTGCTGCTATAATAGTGGTAACATTGAGTCTAATGTTAGCGTAGTAGGTTTTCTATTTTTATTTATTTTTAAATCCTTTTATTGGTTGAGCAATATTTCATAGAAAATATTTTTCACAATACATTTCATAGCTTTTAAGTTATTAAGTTGTCATTGATTCCTATTAGAACTAACAAACACAAATCTTTAGTACCGTTTTTAGAGTTTGGCGGAATCATTTTGATTTTTTATCCTCTCTCTCTCTCTCTTTATATATATATATATATATATATATTAATAGATAAAACTAAGAGAAAATTCAATTAGGTTTTAAATTGGATTCTATTTGTTGTCTAATTTGTGCCACGTGTCCTATTTAAATTTTTTTTTTTTTTGAAATTTGTTCTAAATGAATTAATGAGGCACAAAAGACGAAGGGTCTAATATAAATAAATCATCAAAAACTCAATAAAAAAGAGTAAACTCATGTGTATATTCAAAATAAATTAAAATTAAAAAAATAAAAGAGAGAGATAGAGAGTAATTTGAATCCATATATATGTGTAATTGTAATTTTTTTTAATTGTATCATGCATATGCATATATTATACACTAGTTTAAAATAATGATTAACTATATATGATGCTTTAATTTGACTGGCTTTCGTAGACAATAAAGAGGCTTATGTAGTGAGCCCAAATGAAAATCAATATAACCTAACCGTTGTCAATTTCGTTGTGAAAATTGTGTATGTAGTTTTGTTTAGAAAGATTTAAAAAACATGAAGTGAGATCTTGCTTTTCCTTTAAAAAAAAAAATAATAATAATAATAGTATGATAGTTGGAGAAGAGAGATTTGAACTTAAAATATAAAAAATAAATTGATTCTTGGAGAAGAGAGATTTGAACTCTTGAATATTTCAATAAGAAACACTAGGACATCTTGCTCTTATAAATAAATGACAGTGTTTTAAAAAATAAAAAATAAAAAAAATCTTAAGGGGAATCTTGTATGAAAAACCTATTTTTAGTATAAAAGTAAGTAATGTGCGTACAGGTTAATTAAAAGGACTTAGCTTAGGTATAGTATCTCAAGTGTTGGATCCATTGTGATGGCAACCAGTGACTAAAAGTGAACACATATCATCTCAACAAATCCAGTGCACTAGAGTATTAGACCAAATCTTTGCCGTATTTAAAAAGCGAGAAAATTGCTATAAACACAAAATATTTTACAACATTTTTATAAATTGTTGATGTGACAAATTATTATTGGTTCTTATATAGACCCATCATGTAATATCACATTTTTACTTACCAATAATCATTTAGGACATCAACAATTTTGTAAAAAAGTTTGTGGCTTTAGCATTTTCCTTAAAAAGCCAATGGCACCCCTCTAGGTCACTTTATATGCGGTTGTGCTACACCGAGAGAATTTCAGAAGAAAAGATGCTTTTGACAATCTTGGATTATTATTTTTATTCCTTTGCTGCTTTCATATTGTATAACAAGTATTCTAAATTTCTTATCCCTCCTTTCAGTTTCTTTTGAATGATTATTATCTTAAGTAACATTTTTTTGTAAACAACAGTGACTGCTATCGTGGACATTAAGCAAACTTCAAGAATCTCTAGAGACGACTGGCAAGGAGACCCATGTTCCCCCAATAATTATTCATGGAGTGGTTTGAATTGCAGTTCAGATGATACTCCCAGGATCATTTCACTGTGAGTGCATTTTCAACACATGTGAACCAATGGAAGTTCAATGGATATGTTTGTTTTCTATATATCAAAATAAATATATTTATTTTTTTAAGAATAAATATCGAGTACGAATCCATTAGAAATTTAGAATAGCTGGACCATCACAAAACTGCTAGTAGTTTTAAAGATGCGCCATACAAGATAACAAGATGGAATTGATCACATTTCAAATGATTTGTAAACTATGAGCGTTGGTTTCAATCTAAATATCTAATGGAATTGGATGAACCCAAATGTTTTGCATGTTACTGAAATGAAAATTGCACTATTAAAGTTTTCAATTATTGATTTTGCCTATTAAAATTTAAAAAGATAAAATGCTATTTTGATTCTTAAACTTTAGTAGAATTTTTTTTTTTTATTCTTAAACTTTAAAATTTTTGTCTTTTGTCCATAAACTATTAAAAATTTCATTTTTTTTTTGTCCTTTAACAATCAAAAATGATTTACTTTTTGTTCTTAAACTTTATCAAAAGTTTTCTTTTCAACCCTAAACTATTGAATTTTTTTTTTTTTTTTTCATTTTTCATATCTATTTTTGTTCCTAAACTATTGAAAATGATATTAGAAAGTTTAGGGGGAAAAAAAACTATATTGATAAAGAGGGACTCAAATAATATTTTATCCTTAAAAAGAAAGTTTGACTCTAACCACTAACTTTATAGGATATTTTGATTTGAGCCTTGCAGTTGTATTCGTTATGAGGATTGAGATCAGGTTTAATAACTAGGGTACTGTGCGTGATGCAATTGTAATCAATGAATGAGATTGAGAGTTGAAAAATATAACTTTCGTTCAACCATTAAATTAAAATATTAAAAATAAGTTAAAAAGTTAAGAAAGTCAAAAAAAAAAAAAAATTTGAGAGAAAAGAAGGTAAATTGCATCATATAAATCTCATTAATGTGTGGTGCTAAATGCCAAATAAGCAGTCAATTTGGTCCATTTAAAATGTGTTGCATCACTTGAAAATACAGTTCATTAAATAAATAAAAAAAGATTAAAAAGAATAAAATCAAATATATCTCTCTCTCTCTTGCATGGATGTTTAAATTGGGGAGGCCAAACTCGAAACTGATCTTCAAATTGATTGCACTCTATCTCTAATTTTTGAAACTTAACTTCTAATAAGGGTATTTTTGTACAAAAAATAATATTCGTCAATATTGCCCACCAGGATGATCAAGTCTTCCAAATGGACATGGGCCAAAGACCCGTCGGGTAGCACCCCTTTGGAGGGTCCTGTCGAGCACCCACATATGTAGCTGACGTACACATTGGCGTTTTCTAGTTCACAGACTAACGGATGAGAAGGTGTACCAACGAGATGAAAGTAGCCTACACCCGACGAATGGGGCAGCATACCGATGGGTTGAGGTGGCCCAGGCCGATTAGTGAACCACTAGGCCCCACAAGCCTTTGTGTATTCCCCACTCATATATCCCTATATGGAAAGAACTTATGCGCCAAACCCAAAGACAAAACTCCGCACTCGTATCTTCCCTATATGGGAAGAAAAGCCCAAGATCTTGGAGCCTTAACTCTAAATCTTCCCTACAAGGAAAAACCTTGCGATCAAGGGATCTAGATCAGCTCTACATCACTATATAAGCATTAGACCTCCTCACCGGTGCTCTTTGTAGTCCTTTGTTTCTTATTGTTCTTTAGGTACTTCGATTGGCGCACGTGTGGACGACCAACTTATTGACAATTTTTGTGCATCATCAGCCTTGATATCTTTATCTGGGTTTAGGATCTTTTCGTTTGAGATCAGAGATTTGTGACTTAGGTTATCTTTTTCTCTCACATCCTTTTTTAAAACCTCAAATCATTGATCTTTTCAACCCTAGCTAGTGGCCATCTCCAACCACCAGTTTTTTTAACCTTAGCGATCATTTGTGATCGCTAGTTCTTTCAACCCTACTACCTTAGCGACCATATCTTAATTTGATTACTAACTTTGTAAGGCCAGTGTACTTGTTTGTTGTTTGGCATGAGTTTATTTATTTTTTTATGATTTTCTTAATGTCTCGTTTAGTTGCGGTCAGAAAAATATATTGGAAAAAAGAAAATGGAAATCTTAGACTAATATCGAAGACTCTTGATTAGGGTAGCGGTTTTATGCTTGTTTAGCTGCTTTGGTATCAAAAATGGGGTTGAGATTGTTGTATATATAGGTATATACATTGATAGGTTGTTAATGATGTTTGAGTTTGGATAATATGGTTTCATAAAGTGAAAATTCAAGTTTTAGAATTTTCTAAGTGAAAATATGAAATTCAACATTTTCGATCGATCAAGCCATGATTAGTGTTCGATTCCTGTTTGATCGATAGAAAAGAGCACTCAATCGATTGAAAGTTGTAAAATAGGATTTTCTGCATAATTTTTCTGGTGATTGTTCAAAAAGGTTGAAGAGGTTTCAAGTCTAGTGAATGGTTTTATGAAACATTTTGACTCTCCATACGTTCCTTTTGATGAAATATAACTTAATATTCATTCTCCAAAATTGCTATTTGTAGAACCCAACATCTTGGTTGTATCCTGGGAACAAATTTGCGATAACCCTTTAGCAACAATAGTGTGGGGGCAAATATTGTCTAAGAAAAATGATATTGTGCCTCCAAGTTATCTATTTTATGTTTGTCTTTTGTATTAACCTTGTTCTTCCATTATTACTTTGTGTAATATCCCCAACAGAGATGGGGTAGTGATATTAGTGGTGTGTTTTGTAGTGTTTCATGTTGGTTGTCATGTGGCTTTAATTTTGAGATAAAACCAATTGAGGTGTCGTGGCTATATACAAGGTACCGTGCCTGTGACTAAGAGGGGGTTATAGTTGAGCCTTTCAATGTCGATAATGGTGTTTGAATCTGCAAGAAATTACTGAATAAAGGCAACCGAAGAAGAAGAAAAAGAACTTAAAAATCAAAAACAATAAAAAAAAAAAACTATTTTTTTACTAATAAATAATTAAAAGACATAAAAGAGAGATTATTATTGTAATGTAATCAAATGACATGTTCTATAACCCTAACGCTAGTCGTTTTAAGTTGAGGTGGCCATCTTAGCAATAGTCATTAATGGGAGGATTAAAGTATTAACATTAGGGGGTAAAATCAGAATGATCTCAAACCTATAAGGTGTAATTACTAATTAACAATTTAGTTTTTTTATAAATTACAATGCTTGGATTTGAAATTTAACTGAGAACAAGCTCTTAAGGAAAATTTTTAGATGAAATAGTTTCTGTTGTGATACTCAAAAACATTCATTATTGCTTTGTTTTGTGTGTGAATGTGTGTGTTTGTTTGATTTTGCAACAATGGCATCAACTCTTTCTTCTTCAATAAATTACAAGCAGGAACTTAAGCTCAAGCCAATTAACAGGGGAGATACCGATTTCACTCTCCAACCTCACAGCACTGCTTTACTTGTAAGTAAAAAAATGGAATGGGATATTATTTTAGTATTCGAGTTTGATGTGAGTGTGCAAAAGTTTAACTTTCCTCATACTCTACCAATCACAGCTTGTTATGTATTTATTTATCTTTCCTTATAAACCACTTATTTTTAAAATAGAAAAAAACAAAATCAATCATATAACATATCATGATTGGTGGAATATAAAGTGCAAAACACAAAAAGTGAGATATATGTTTTCTATTCCAACGTTTTTGGGTTCAAGTGATATCTTAACATGTATATGAATAGTCTTAATGGATTCTCTCTAAAAATCCATAGTAAATGTGGTTGATATTGTGGAGGACAAACTTTTAAATTTATATGCAAGACATGCAATTAAAAGTATTGTTGTTGTAGAGAAATGTTTTAAGCTTTATGCAAGCACTATAATATTCAATGTGAGGTTGTCATCACTAATTAGTGACAAGAGCAAATAGTTTAACTTAAAATTCATGGATATCTTTACTCTTTACCCAAAGTTATTGTTAAATGTTTACATTTATTTTTTTTTCTTTGGTCAATTTTAGGGATCTATCTTACAATGAATTGACTGGGAACATACCACAATTTTTAGCACAATTGCCAAATTTGAAGACTCTGTAAGTTATTGAACTAAAGCTATGTCCAACCTTTGGTTAGAATATTCTATTTTTTGTCCATGAGGCACCCTGAAAATCTCATGGAACTTATCACTTGGGTATTACTTGCAAATAGGAAATGCAATTTTATTTTACACTATATTTGCAAGCAGTAATTTAAGTGGAAATGAGCTTGATGATTCTATTCCAGAGGCTCTTATACAGAAGTCTAAGAATGGATCAATGATCTTGAGGTTAGTTTTTCATGCTATTTATTTCATTTTTCTTTACATTTTTGTTGTTCTAATTTCAAGTCCCATATATATGTATATAATTTTAATCTCTTATATCTTTTATAAATTGAATTGTCATGGCATGTTTCGAATATGCAAGTCTTGAGAAGAAACAGAAAAAGGAGAAGAAACAGAAAAAGGAGCTTTTTGTTGTGACAATAGTTGTAACATCTGCAATAGTTTTAGTTCTCCTGTTCTTTTTTTGTGCCCGAACTATCTATAAAAGGAAAGGACAAGGTAAGTCTTCCTTTTTTTATAATTGTTATTACAAATTTACAATATACAGTTCATAGAAGTTAAAAGTTGCAATAGTAACTTAAAAATGATAAATTATTGTATAAAAAAAAAGCAGCTGTAATAATAAATTATAATTTTCAATTTCAATTTCAATGGAAGCTTTAATACCATACTGCATTAGGAAAATTTGTTGCAATAATTTAAAAAGAAGAAATCATTGTAATAACTTGATATCAATTTTTTTGTACTTTATTGCAACAAAAAAGTCAAAATGATTGTTTATTACAACGAAGTTATCATTGCAATAACTTAATATAAATGATTTTACTATCTATTACTACAACAAATATGAAACAATTATCTATTAATTGCATAACATATATATTATTGTATTAAAGTTGTCATTAAAATATTTAGAGTTTAATGTAATGGAATTTTTTGTTGCACAAACCTATTGTCTCAAATTTTATTGCAATATCTTATATCAACTATTGCAATTACTCTGATGTTATTGCAATGATTTTTTTTTTGGTGTATAAACTTATTTTCTAGTAGTGGAAACTTTGTTGAGTATAGAGAAAGTATGCTTAGATTTTTTTCAAGGAGTTTTGGCTTAGGTCATTTTGGTCACTTAGTAGTTGTTCTAGCAATAATTCTCAATTTAAATTTGTAGTAGAAATCTATGGCGACAATGTTGCTTGTGATGGTTAGACTATGATATTTGTGGGTGGCAGTGAGTAGAAATTTGTGGGTTTTGATATTTATTTTTATAAGTTTAAGTAATTCATGATTAAGGGAACAAAAATTACTCTCACTTTTTTTTGTGTATTACATGTGATCATTTCATTTACAGTAGATATGACTACAAAATCCAACTTCAAATTGAAGAGTCTACAATATAACTACTCTGAGGTTGTGAGAATAACTAATAACTTTAAGACCATTATTGGAGAAGGAGGTTTTGGAAAAGTATACCTGGGCATCTTGAATGATGAAACTCAAGTTGCTGTTAAGTTGCTTTCTCCATCATCAAAGCAAGGTTATAAGGAATTTCGAGCAGAGGTTAGATCATGATTAAGAGTGCTATATTCTCTTTCATTATTTGAAAATAATGAAAATTTCAAAATTGTATTGGAAATATGATAGCATGAAACATGAAACTACAAGGAAATGTTAACAAATTTTCTAGGGTTTGATTTATGAAATAATTTTAAAATTTTTTATGGGGAAAGAAAGACACAACTGTTTTTTTTTTTTTTTTTAATGACAACTTTTTAAAATGCAGGCACAACTTTTAATGATAGTTCATCATAGAAACTTAGTCTCTCTCGTTGGGTATTGTGATGACGGTGAAAACAAAGCGCTCATTTATGAGTACATGGTTAATGGCAACCTACAACAACATTTATCAGGTATAAATAATACTATTGTATTCATGGTGATTCATTTATGACTCAGCATTTGTGAACTTATTAAGCTAAAAGCATATTAGTCTAGGGCAAGGTTGTTTCATAACTACAATTTGTAATTGGTAATGTCCACCAAGAAAGCATATCTAACCAATTCCTGTAACTAGTGTCCGCACTCCATACTGCATTTTTCCCCCTTTTTTGTGGGAAAGGAGTTTGAAAAGGTTGAAAATTCATCGAGGGACTAGAAGATCTTTCCATGATACACTAATTTGAGACATAAGACTAGTTACAAAAAGGGTGGAGGGGGGGAGGTGGGATGAAGAACAGGGAATGAAATAAAAGCAACAGTAAGTCTGAATACAAGTTGATGCAATAAAAAACTACTAATATGGATGCATATTAAAAGGGATGGCAGTAGTTGTCCTAGGTAAAAGTAATATTACTCCAACCACAACAAGCCATATTAACAATTGTGGAAAAATAAAATTATAAGAAAATGTTATCTTCTTAACATTACTAAAAGTGAAAGGTTGCAGGGAATACACTTGGAAAACTAACTCTCAACTAAATATTTGATCATTTCAGAATTATTATTTCTATTCTAGTGTGATTGCAAAACCATATTATCTTCCATAATAACTGCAATTGAAGACAAGTTAATACATTTTGGCTGCAGTGACCAATACAAATTTCTTGAATTGGAATCAGAGACTTCAAATTGCAGTGGATGCTGCACACGGTTAGAAATAGATCAATCACATCATTATTTCTCCATAGCATCTATTTCTTTGTTTGCATACTAATTGCTTATTGGTGAAGTTGCAGGGTTGGAGTATCTACATAATGGTTGCAAGCCACCTATAATCCATAGAGATTTGAAGACCCCCAACATCTTATTAAATGAAAACATGCAAGCAAAGATAGCTGATTTTGGGTTGTCTAGGGCTTTTGCAACTGAAAATGACTCTCATGTGTCCACTGGTCTTGCTGGTACACTAGGGTATCTCGATCCTGAGTAAGTGTGATGACTTTATGCATTTTATATACTTTTTATCCATAGTTAGAATATATTTAGGCAAGACCCATTAGTATTGAGGTGGTTTCATGCCATAATGCAATGTGGGGGTTTTAGTGGCACAGGAGCAAAGACCACACCTACAAGCCCATTTTTTATGCATTCGAAAAATTAAAATATATTTAGCTTCAGGTGATGTGTATGTAATTTCTAATAGATTTAGCAACACAATAAACCTTATTATGTTGAAATGTTCCACTACTTATATCTTTTATCCTTGATGCACAAATTGGCAAAAAAAAATAGGGTTAACTATACTTTCCCCACTTAATTATGGTGCAGTTTTAATCTCTCCTTAAACTTCAAAATTGAGTAATGCCATTCTTTATTTTTGGGCGAAAAGTACTTCCCTCTTTTTTTTTTCTTTAAAAAAAAAAAATTTGTGGAGAACCTAACTCTTGGCTATTAGTAATAAGCGCTTTACCCTTTGTCTTATAGGACTTGCAGCCAAATTTAAGGGAAGAGTCAAAACTTTTCAAATGGTATGTTTGAAAAGAATGTAATTTTTTTTTTTTTTAAGAAACAAACACACACACAAAGGAGAAAGAAATGAGTTCTAACACAAAGGCACACTACAAACTCTACTTAAAAGATATGTTAAATTTTTAATTCTTAATTTAGGATGCAAAGTTCATGATATTGTGTGATTTTACAATAAGGTCTCCATATTAGAATTTTGAGCCTTTGACCACGACCTGCACCTTGTTTTTGTTTTCTTCACCAATTGGAATTTTCTAAAGGTCTATGAAATCCCTCAGCTATTAAGTAAGGCTCAGGATAAGATCCCATTTTTCGCATTTTAATTAATCACTTTTTAAAACATCCACGTTAGATTTCCAATTCTATGCTTTATTTTATTTCATTAAAATAATATGATATGATATTAATTAATTATTTATTTTATTATTTCTCTCATTTTTTAAAAGCACCCACTTTTCTTTATTTTAGTTACCAAGACACAAAAATAATAAAATAATAAGGGTTTGGGGGAAGTTTAACATTGTTAGCATTTTAGGAGTTGTTAGTTCACTTAATCTAGTCTTGACTAGAACACTTGTCTCCTTCTTATGGTACCACCTACCCAATTTGGAGGAATTCCTCCAAACTAGTTTGCATCCAAACTGTCATTTTTTAAATATCTCTACCAATGTTATTTAAAGTCTTCTTCTAGTTCCTTTTATTAATTCTCTCTTGAATCAAATCATTAATTATTGGTCATTGGGGGAAAATGGACATTTGCCCATAATTTACAAACTATGCAACAAAATGCCCCCGTTTTGAAATTATTTTAGCAAAATGTCCCGGTTTTTTAAACTCGATTTTAACAAAATTGAGTTCTGTGTAAAACTCAATTTCCTCAAAATCGAGTTCTATGTATATTTTTGAGTGGAACTGGACATTAGCAATGTCGAGTTTCACTTAAATTTTCAAAAAGTTTTAAGTGATAAAATATGCACAGAACTCTACATTGCTAATGTCGAGTTCTACCTGTAATTTGATTTTGTTAAAATTTAGTTTAAAAAACAGGAACATTTTGCTAAATAGTTTCAAAATAAGGGCATTTTGATGCATAGTTCCTAAATTAGGGGCGAATGCCCATTTTCCCCTCATTAATTGCTCTCCCATACACATGAACAAACCAATTCAAACAACTCTCGCTCTTATCTTTTAATCAATAAGAGTCACCCCTATCTTTGAAAATATTTCTTTATTTTGTATTATATTTCTTCTTTTGATTTTCACTTATTTACCTTAACATTCTCATTTCAACTATACTCATTTTATGAACATGTTACTTTTTAAGGACCAAACATTCAATACCATAGAATAGTTGGTTCAATAACAATTCTAATTTTTTAGTTAACTTAATAGGTATTCTACAAACACACAATACTTCTTATATACTTTTTCACTTTATCTACCTTACTCTTATCTTATGATTCATAGATTCTTCGAACTCTCAATCTTTATGAATTATTGATCAAATATATTCAAAGTATTCATTCTTTGGTATCTTTTGATTATAAAATTTTACAACATCTTCATGATTGCTTCTACTTTTGCAAAACTTACACTCCCATGTATTGTGTTTATTCCTTCTTAATCTAGACCTTTTAGACTCTAAATCACCCCTCCAAATTTATAACTTAGCAATGATTACACATCTAATTTCATCTACTAAAACTATATCACCTGTCTTTCCTATTTCCACCCGATCCTCAATGCACCATTTACCCTGACCACCTAATTCTTAAACAAACCTACAGTTTTATCCTCAATTGATTTACTCAATTCAATTTGTTTAATGGCTCCCAATAATAAAATGTTTCGAAATAACTTTATGATCTCCTCTTCATTTATTTACACTCGTTGATCTTTATCTTAAATACACTTGGAACAATTTAATTCTCTTGTTTTCCTTTCTACTTGTCTTTGCGAGTTCAAAGATACTCTTTCAACGATCCTTTGTTACCAACTACTATATAATTCATTGTAAGCCTTAAATATGGCATCTTGGGCTACTTTTTCCTCCCTTCTTTGCCTCTTCATAATTTAAATAAGTACAGTGTCTTTACATCTACGTAGGCCTCTCTCTCTCTCTCTCTCTCTCTATATATATATATATATTATTTGAACTTCCTCGTTCCACCACAAAGTCTCCTTAGCATCATTAAGATTCTCCAAGTACTCCTTTAACCACTATTTTTATTCAACTAGTTATTTGATTTCGCAGCCTATCAACATCTTTGCATAGGAACCATTTGCTGTATTTGATTGTTCTGTCTTTAACCACAACAAAAATCACTTGTGTTTTACATACAGGTCTCGAGCATTGGGAAAATTAAATAAAAAAAGTGATGTTTATAGTTTTGGTATTGTTCTATTTGAGCTAATCACCGGTCGTCCTGCAATAATGAGAAAACGTGAAGAAAGCACTCACATACTTGATTGGGTTTATCCTATGATTGAAAGTGGGGATATTGGAAGCATAGTTGATTCAAGATTACATGGACAATTCTATACCAATTCTGCCTGGAAAGCTGTGGAGATAGCCATGTCATGCATACCATCAGCTGCAATCCAAAGGCCAGATATGAGTCAAGTATTGGTAGAACTAAAGGAATGTTTGGCGCTGGAGATGGCTAATGGAAGTAGCCAGACAATGGCAATTGAGGCCAATGAAATATACTCTATGGAGCTTCAATCAGATATTGCTGCCTTGGTTAGGTAGTTATACTAAACAAAAACTTTGTGGTAAGGAGCTCCATCTATGCAAATATGAAAAATTATATAATAATACATTTGTATTTAAAGACTTCTTATATACTTAATTATTTCATGTTTCTCACTATTTTTCAGTTAAATTCAAGTGATGTATTATAATGTATTTTCATAGCTTTTGATGGGCATATTAGATACAATGATGCATAATTTTTGTGATGAATGAATTATTATTATTATTATTATATGCAAAAGATAATTTTTTTCTTAATTATTTAAAACACATTACCGACTTACCGTTGATAAGTTGGTACCATTAACCATGGAATATGTCTGCAAAATGATTTACAGTGACTAATCCATTGGCTTTATATAAGTATATATATATATATATATGTGTGTGTGTGTGTGTGTGCCGTTAAGAGTTTTGTAACTCAACTAGTTAACACTTTCTAATATTTTTAACGAAGACATATGTGGACACCCCAAAAAAGAGAAAGAAAGTTGGGTTAGGACTTTTGCTCTATTTCTTTTGGTTTATCACACATTGAATCCTTAGCAACATGACTCTTAGTGTGTATGTATTTTTAGGGTGAAGTGTGTGTGTAAGTTCATTTTTCATATTTTTATTTTTGTATTATGTGTGATTGGTCACTTATTTGTCTAACTCTTTTCAAGTTGCCTAATTAGCTAAACCAATTTTAAGGGTTTATTAATTAAGGTAAATTAAAAGTCTCGAACTAAAGATCTTGGACTCGGAAGTTCAGTTACATGTGGAGAATGTGTTAGGCACCCTACACCGCCTATCCAAAGGATAGTACCCCATCTTAATTTAATTCAAGCATTATCCTTTTAGTGAAGAAATAAAATACTTGGCATTTTGATTTTTGAAAAAAGGTTTTACATAAACTATATATATATATATATATAGACACACACATGTGGGTACTTATTTACTTATAATATATCATGTGAATATTCACATCAATGAATATTTACAATCAAAGCATGTGAGATAAATACATAAATAGCATGTGAGGGACATTTACCACATAGCTAGAAATAATACATACAATAGCATTTGAGTAATTATTTACTATATAAAGCATAGTTGATTCAAGATTACATGGACAATTCTACACCAATTCTGCCTGGAAAGCTGTGGAGATAGCCATGTCATGCATACCATCAGCTGCAATCCAAAGGCCAGATATGAGTCAAGTATTGGTAGAACTAAAGGAATGTTTGGCGCTGGAGATGGCTCACAGAAGTAGCCAGACAATGGCAACTGAGGCCAATGAAATATACTCTATGGAGCTTCAATCAGATATTGCTGCCTTGGTTAGGTAGTTATACTAAACAAAAACTTTGTGGTAAGGAGCTCTGTCTATGCAAATATGACAAATTATATAATAATACATTTGTATTTAAAGACTTCTTATATACTTAATTATTTCATGTTTCTCACTATTTTCAGTTAAATTCAAGTGATGTATTATAATGTATTTTCATAGCTTTCGATGGGCATATTAGATACAATGATGCATAATTTTTGTGATGAATGAATTATTATTATTATTATTATTATTATTATATGCAAAAGATAATTTTTTCTTAATTATTTAAAACACATTACCGACTTACTGTTGATAAGTTGGTACCATAAACCATGGAATATGTCTGCAAAATGATTTACAGTGACTAATCCATTGGCTTTATATAAGTATATATATATATATATATATATATGTGCCGTTAAGAGTTTTGTAACTCAACTAGTTAACTTTCTAATATTTTTAACAAAGAGATATGTGGACACCCCAAAAAAGAGAAAGAAAGTTGGGTTAGGACTTTTGCCCTATTTCTTTTGGTTTATCACACATTAAGTCCTTAGCAACATGACTCTTAGTGTGTATGTATTTTTAGGCTGAAGTGTGTGTGTAAGTTCCTTTTTCATATTTTTATTTTAGGAGTCGCCACCAACCGTTGGTTTTTTGTATTATGTGTGATTGGTCACTTATTTGTCTAACTCTTTTCAAGTTGCCTAATTAGCTAAACCAATTTTAAGGGCTTATTAATTAAGGTAAATTAGAAGTCTCGAACTAAAAATCTTGGACTCGGAAGTTCAATTACGTGTGAAGAAGGTGTTAGACACCCTACACCGCCTATCAAAAGGATAGTACCCCATCTTAATTTAATTCAAGCGTTATCCTTTTAGTGAAGAAATAAAATACTTGGCATTTTGATTTTTGAAAAAAGGTTTTACATAAACTATATATATATATATATATACACACACACATGTACGTACTTATTTACTTATAATATATCATGTGAATATTCACATCAATGAATATTTACAATCAAAGCATGTGAGATAAATACATAAATAGCATGTGAGGGACATTTACCACATAGCTAGAAATAATACATACAATAGCATTTGAGTAATTATTTACTATATAATTAGCATGTGAATACTAAATACTATATACAAATAGATTACAATGTAATAATAAAAAGAGAAGATTGGAAGGATAGCACCTTGGTGTCATCCACAATTTTTCTCATTTTTACTGTGCAAAAAAGATGACAATGAAAATATGTTAGTGCCAAAGAAAAGAGAGGGACTATGTAAGCTTGATTGGTGCCTATGAGTTCAATGGAATTGAACCATATGCACAAATGCTTAAAGATGTAATCCTAAGAAAAAATTTTAAACAATAATGCGTTAGTTATTTTGGAAAGAATTTTTCTTTGAAAACATTAATTCTCTTATTCTTGGAAAAGGGAAGTTTTGGGAAAAAAAAAAACATTTTCTTTTTTATGAAGAAAAAGTTTGTCATTTTAAAAAGGAAAAGTTTTAGAAAACTACTTTTGTCATGTTTTCTAAAGAAAAGAATTCTTTTGAACAAGTAAAGTTTGCAATGGGAAACAAATTTAAAAAAAAAAAAAAAAAAAAAAAAGAGAAGTTTTTGAAAAGAGTTTTTTTTTTTTTTTTTTGAAAAATAAGAAGAAGGAAGCCATTTTTTAGAGGAACCCAAAAATATTAAGGTGTTCTAAGTTTTCCCCATTTTGAAATTATTTTGTAGAAAACACTTTTTAAGAAAACAAAAGAAAATTGGGGTTCAAAAGACTCATGGGTTTGAACCAAAAATCCCATGATTTTTGTGATGGAAGGAGAATTTGTAAAGCATTTTTGTAGGAAAATTGGTTTTGGACAAAAGAAAATTTTTTAGTTAAAGAAAATATTCATGGGTTTTATTTTCAAAAGAGAAAGATTGGGTTCCAAAAATCCCTTGATTTTTAAGAAAATAAATGCTCCGTATAGAAGCTTTGCTCATTCAATAGATTTCTTTTTATCATATTTTTTTGAAAAGAAATTCCAACGTGGTAAAAGAAAACTTTTTTTTTTTTTTTGAAGAAGAAGAATTTTTTTTTTTTAAAGAAAAATGCTTCTCATTTTTGGATTTTAAAAAAGAAAGGGGAAGGAAAAAATATGTATTTTTTTTTTATAAAAAGAAAATTTAAAGGAAAAGAGAAGGCTTTAAAAAGGGAATTTTTAAGAAAGAGGTCAAAGAGATTTGTTTTACCCAAACTTATCAATTTATGGCAACATTATTAATGAGAAAAAGAGAAGAGCAACAATAGTAAATAAGTGATATGAATTTAAAGATGAGAAAATAAATGCAATAAAATAAAGGCAAATAAATAAATTTGCTAGAAATTAAATGACAAGAAAATGTAAAGTACTTGAATTTAAATGACAATAAAAGTAAAGTGCATGAATTTAAATGACAATAAAAGTAAAGTTGCTTGAATTTAAATGACAATAAAAGTAAATTTGCTTGAATTTAAATGATAATAAAAGTAAAGAGCTTGAATTTAAATGACAATAAAAGTAAAGTTGCTTGAATTTAAATGACAATAAAAGTAAAGTTGCTTGAATTTAAATGATAATAAAAGTAAAGAGCTTGAATTTAAATCACAATAAAAGTAAACATTGATTAAAAAAAAATTTTTTTAGGGATTCTTCTTAAATAAGCTTTAATCTCTTTCAAATCTTATGGGTTCTTTGTCAAAAAGAGATGGGAGTTCTAAGCCATCAATCATCCTTAAGACAACAGACCCATATTGTGTTTTATTTAAGGTTTAGAGCCTATTTAATAGGAATAAATAGAAAATATTTTTTATATTTGGTGATGAGATAGTAATATATATATATATATATATATGTATGTATGTATGTATATAGAACAATAGGAATTAAAAGGTGCAATTAATAAAAAGGGAGTGGAGATAAGAAAAAAATTAAATAGGATGACAATAATGTAAAGAGAGAAGGGGAAGAACATTAAAATAAATGGGATGACAATAAAGTAAAGGGGAAGTGGGGAGAACATTAAATAAATGGGATAATAAAGTAAAGGGGGAAGGGGAAGAACATTAAATAAATGGGTAACAATATAACAAGATAAATATATGAACAAGAATATAAAAGGTTCCTAGATGCCTAGAAGAAATGAGATTTCTTCCCCCTAAAGGTACTTCTCATATTAGGTCTAGGTTATGGTTCAATACCCATCTAGGAACTTAACAACAATATCACAATTGACAACAAATAATATAAGCACAAAAGAAAAGAGAGATAGATATGCACAAACGCAAAAACAAAAATATCATATTTTTAAAAAAAGAAATTCCAACGTGGTAAAAGAAAACTTTTTTTTTTAAGAAGAAGAAGAATTTTTTTTAAAAAAAAAGAAAAATGCTTCTCATTTTTGGGTTTTAAAAAAGAAAGGGGAAGGAAAAAATATGTATTTTTTTAAAATAAAAAGAAAATTTAAAGGAAAAGAGAAGGCTTTAAAAAGGGAATTGTTAAGAAAGAGGTGAAAACAACATTTGAAAAGGGGACAAAGCTTTTTGAATAATCATTTTCTTTTGGAAAATCTTACTGAAGAGATTTGTTTTACCCAAACTTATCAATTTATAGCGACATTATTAATGAGAAAAAGAGAAAAGCAACAATAGTAAATAAGTGATATGAATTTAAAGATGAGAAAATAAATGCAATAAAATAAAGGCAAATAAATAAATTTGCTAGAAATTAAATGACAAGGAAATGTAAAGTACTTGAATTTAAATGACAATAAAAGTAAAGATGCTTGAATTTAAATGACAATAAAATTAAATTTGCTTGAATTTAAATGATAATAAAAGTAAAGAGCTTGAATTTAAATCACAATAAAAGTAAACATTGATTAAAAATGATTTTTTTTAGGGATTCTTCTTAAATAAGCTTTAATCTCTTTCAAATCTTATGGGTTCTTTGTCAAAAAGAGATGGGAGTTCTAAGCCATCAACCATCCTTAAGACAACAGACCCATATTGTGTTTTATTTAAGGTTTAGAGCCTATTTAAAAGGAATAAATAGAAAATATTTTTTATATTTGGTGATGAGATAGTAATATATATATATATATATATATGTATGTATGTAGAACAATAGGAATTAAAAGGTGCAATTAATAAAAAGGGAGTAGAGATAAGAAAAAAATTAAATAGGATGACAATAATGTAAAGAGAGAAGGGGAAGAACATTAAAATAAATGGAATGACAATAAAGTAAAGGGGAAGTGGGGAGAACATTAAATAAATGGGTAACAATATAACAAGATAAATATATGAACAAGAATATAAAAGGTTCCTAGATGCCTAGAAGAAATGAGATTTCTTCCCCCTAAAGGTACTTCTCATATTAGGTCTAGGTTATGGTTCAATACCCATCTAGGAACTTAACAACAGTATCACAATTGACAGCAAATAATATAAGCACAAAAGAAAAGAGAGATAGATATGCACAAACACAAAAACAAAATTCTAGGAATTTAAAGCAATAAAGTAAAGAGACAACAAGCAAATAAATGGAATTGCATATATAAGATGAATGGTGTTTACATTGGAAGAAATAGAGAGGCTGGGATGGCTGCAGTTATTAAGAAACTACCCCATCCCTACATGTTATCCACAAAGATTACAATAAAGATGAGAGGGGATGAACTTTTGTGATGGATTTCCTAAAGAGAGGAGAGAGAAATATTTTTAGAATTTTCTAGGGTTTTTTATGATTTTTCTAGTATTTTTCTCTATAATTTTTCTATTTTTCACCTCTAAAAACTCTAATTTTTACAAAAAATGGGCCGGTATTTATAGGGAGGCCAAAAAAATTGGAGGCTATGTGATGGTGTTCTAGAATACCATCACATAGCCTCCCACTTGTACACCAAGTTTGGCTATTTTGTCTTTTTCCCAGTTCCTGGTCTGATTTTCACATGGCTATTTTCAGCCATTTCTGAGCTCTGTTTTCCTCAAAATTTATATCCCTGAAAAGACATGGATGTCTAGTTTCCATACGTTCTAACTTTGTGAGATTTAGAGCTACGGTTGTCAAGATATCACGTCTGAAAGGGAGGTGATGCAATGTAAGAAATTCTATAATGTTTTTCCTTAAAAAAATTTATTCCTTCCAATCCATGACAAATATCATCAAGTTTTTTTGTGAGAGGTGGTCAAGACCTCATACTTTAAGCTGGTTTAGACTGATCGCTCTAATTATTGCCCAATTGGTACAATTTTTTGTGTGATGTTGGTCCAAAATCAGCCTGCTTGACTTGAAAAAAAAAATGATATCATTTTAATTAGCGTTTTGGGGTTTTATTGATATCTCATCCATTTTAACTCCGATTTTGGCCCATGATATCATTTCAAAGGAAAAAATATGACCTACGATCAAAAAGTCAACTTTTTTACCATACCTAGTTAGGGCTTTTGGTCTTAATTGCTATCAGAGGGGTTTTGAAAGTTGCAACCCTTTGATCCACCGTTAATAATGGTGCATTTATTTGTTACCCTTTTTTGGCTTTGAAACTTGCGATTTTTACTTTTTTAAAAATTTTGGCATTTGTTTTGACGCTTAAATCGAAGTCGAACAAAATATGGTATCAATAAGATATATGATTCGAATTGCCCTCTTCCAATAATGCCAAATAAAGCAACTGGCATCATTTTGTTGTGAAGACATCATTTTTTGTGAATGAATTTAGTCTATTTTGTGGCCATTGGCTCTACAAGTTTATTAGGAATTATGGTCAAATTATTAATCCATATCTCCCAAAATGGTACCCCTTTATCTAACACGACTTATGAGTTTCATTATATATATATACACACATATATGTAACTCCACACACCCATATGCATACATACCTTTTTTTTTTTGTTAAATTTTATAATTTGATAGTTACAATTAAGGGAAGGGGGATTTGAATTCTAGATGTAAGGGTGTCCACTGAAACCTGGAAACCGACTCACCTATCCAAATCGCCTAGGCTAACCTGAAAACCAGCCGATCCAATGCCGGTGATGGTCAGCAACAGGTCTTTGCCACCAAAAGTCGACTTAGGCAGGTTGGATGGTGGGTTTTCTTCTCCAAAACTAGATGAACCCATTCCAAACGACGAATCCCCTGAAAGATGGCTGGAGTTACCTAGATCTGTTTAGATCCAACTATATTGTGGTTGTTTTCTCTAGGATCCAATGAAGATTTGGTATTTATTGGTTAGATCTAGTTTTTTTTTTTCTCTTAGATCCCGAGATGAGATAAAAATTTTTGCTCAAATCTAGGCTTGATGTGGTTATTTTTGCTTCGATCCGATGAATATTCGGTGGTTGTAACACAAATTTGGCGAAGATATGGTGAATATTTGGTGATTGTAACTCAGATCCAACTTCGACTGACTCAATCGTTGTCCACCGAGGACCGATCTGACTTGACCCGAGGTTGTCTACAGTTGGCAGCGGATCATTCAACCTTCCACCCGATGTGAGCGAGTCAATTGTGGATTAGGCACAAACTCGACCTAGACCGACCTATGGACACCCCTACCTGGATGTCTTAGAAATATTAGGAGATGCTAGCTAGTTAAATTATAAGGCTCTTGCTGCCTACATAAGCTTTGTGTATACACAATGCACATACAACTTAAAATGTAAAAGAACCCATAAAATGATAGTATATCAATTATATTGTGTTTATTTGTTTGATTTTTTATATGAATAAGTCAATTATGCTTATAATTCTCTTGTAATTATTTTTTTTATTGATATGATAATATTTTAATTTGTGGTGTCCATTCAATGATGATTGCTCTTATCATTAGGCTAAAATGTTAATCAGTTATTTGTATAAACAAGGTTTAAATCTCAAATATCTTATTCAACGATAATAGACTACTAGTTGAACTAGTAATAATTTTTAGTAATTTTTTTTTGAAGTTGAAAATAATTTTTAGTAATTAAATAAATGTTATGTTGGCTTTTGTTAAACCCATAAATGACAATTTAAAGCCATATAATAACACATTTGTGCATCTAAAATCCAAGAGTTTAACTTAAAAATAATATCAAACTATGAATATTATATTATTTTCAATTTTTATTACAATACACTAGTTTATATGAAAAATAAGAAATTATCACATAAAGAATTTTATTCTTACCACTTTGAAATGTAATAATTTTTTTACCCCACTCTCTTTTTTCTATCTTTATCTTTACAATTATAACTTTTAAACGTTTGATAATATTGGCATAGTAAAAAAGATTTTCTTCTCTTTTTTTCAATGAAATTTGACATATAAAGAGATATATCAACAAAAAAAGAATAATACAGGAAAAGAAAAGAATACATACATACATACATACATACATACATATATATATATATATATAGGGAGATTTTGGCAGGGTTAGGGGCAATTGTAGTCCTTTGACCCCTGACTCCACCTTTGTATGAGAGGATGAATGAGAGGATGAAGTGCCAATTGCTCTGATTTCACCATCTTTGGTGGCGGAAGATTTTGAAGCAATGCTGGTGAGACTTTTAAGACATTTTTATCCCATTTGGAAGAGGCTTGTTGTTTGGACATTGATAAATGAAACCCAATTACGACAATGTACCAACAATTAGGCCTCCTACCATTGAAAAGGTAAGTTGGGTTCCTTCTTCGATTCCAATTGGCCCAAAGGTCCTACTGTTGCTCTTGAATTCATACATCCATCTCATCAAAGACTTTGAAACTTCCATTCCAAACTGTGATCAGATAACTAGACTGCCACCATGGAGAGGATCCAAATCCGCCACGATGCACTACAGGACAATCGTGGCCACTCACATTGATTACGAACTCCTCTGGGTGTTGCAGCTTAATCTGGAATACACTCAAGAAAAAAAAATAAAAAATAAAAAATATAGTATTGTTTTTGCTAAAAAGAATTAAGTTTTTTGTCGATGGGAATTGCAAAGGAAAATGTACTTGAGTCTGGGTTTACCTTGATGTCTTCTAAGTCCAAACCTCTATGTTAAGGCATGAAAATAATATTTTATTCTGATCATTAGCTACTTTAGTATTTTTCATTTATCACTTAACTGCAAAAATTAGTTTGACACAATACCAAAAGATTATTATAACCCTTCATATTTGACTTTTAACTTTAACTTTAACTTTAACTTTAACTTTAATGTGATACCAAAATCATAATTTACCAAAAATTTTAACTTGTCTTTATGTTTGATTTCGCTTTTATATTGTTAATGTTGTCTATTTCCATTAGTAATATGATTATCCATAATATGATTTTCTCCTTACAACAATAAAAATACTGCATTTCACAATAATTTAGAACTATCATGAAATAGTTAAACATGAAGGGCGCACCTAACGGTGAACTTACAAAAAGGAATGGACAACATAATCAATATAAAAATAATATTAAATATAAATTGCTATAATGGAAAAAAATCCCAAATTTTAAAGGCCAAAAATATCCTTTACTCTCAATTTTTTTTTTTTTTTTCATTTGCACAAACTATGCCAACTTTCTATTTTCAAGAATGTAAAAATCAAATTATAAAACATTGGACTCACATATGAAAAAAATTTAAAATCTATTTAATTTTTTTCAAGTATATATATATATATATATGAAAAATTGGATTAGGACCACATAATTTCACCATAGAGTTGTGATTAATCATAAGATTATAAAAAATGAATTAGATTTTGTCACAATCAAAATTTAACAAAATCAAATCCGCTTGTTTCAAATGAATAAGAGGAATTTTAAGAACTTCAGAATAAATCATGAATTTTATTGAAGTTTATATATATCATGACTATATTTTTTTTTTTTTTTGGAGGTGAATATATCATGAATTTTGATTTTAGTTTCAATGAGAAGTGAAATTATTTTGATATTTTATTATTATAAAAGATGGGTTTAAAACTTTAAACTTGTTGCCATTATGAGGGAAAAAAAAACGAGAGGATAAATCTGCATATGTTGCAACATGTAACTTAAAGAACTAATCTTACTTATGTATTTGATTTACATGAGACTAAATAAAAGGCAAATAGAAGTCCAATTAATTACTCAGAGGAGGCCTTCTAAAGATCTGGCTGGCAGCACATAAAAAAAAAAATATATATATATATATATTGTTAAAGACTTAAGTGAAAGTGATGTTACTCCAATTACAACAAATTATATCAACAATTATTAGAAAGCAAAAATATTTTGAAAGATATTGTATGTCAATGTTAATTATGAAAATAGTGAAGAACATACACCTGCTAACCAAAACCAATCATTTTACTGATTCGGAGCGTACTAGTTCATGAATTAACCAAATCAGTGACAACTCATATTTAGAAGTCTCAATAATTTGTTCCGATTATATTTTAATCCTTTGACCCAAAAAAAAAAAAAAAAAAAAAAAAAAAAAAACAGGAGAAAGTTTAAATAGTAGAGCTACAGTTTTAGATAACTTTAGACACTGATATAGGATTAAGCGTACAACCTCATCATCCTCCACTTGCTTAACATACGTTCAACAGATTCCCAAGATAGTCTATAACTGATTGTCTGGTGCAGAACAGTCGGAGATGACTTCAACCAAGGAATCCAGCCAAATGTCCTTTTACCAGCAGCTGCTTCAACGTTTTCAATCTTGACACCCTTCAGAAAGTGTCGCCAACATTTATTTCGAGTGTTGTACGTACAGCAGTTTGGATTTTCTCCTCTGTGCATCATCTTTTCATGTACCAACTATACATCAGAGAAAAAAAAGAAAGAAAAAGGAATTCAGTTACAATAGTTCCCAGGAAGCACAAATTCAAAGTTATTCTTCCATAGCACCCATCAAAGTTATGACAAAGTTCATAACATGATGTGTAGAGAAAACACACACACACAAACACCATACAGATGCACAACCCATTAGCCATGCATATTTGCGTACAAAGGGAAGTCTTCATGAAAATCATTTTTGACAGTATGACAATGTTATACGTCACGGCTCTGTGAGATCCTATCATACCTTGGGAAATTCACTGCTGGGAGATGATACTACTGATAGAATCTCTGGGTGCCATGTCCTCAACAAATTATCCAATAAATCTTCAAGGCCCATTGATGGTTTGATTATTTCAAGCTTCAGATCAGATTGTGGAGGAAGCAAAATTTCTTCCAAATTTTCGTGTATAATGACATTCTGAGGACAAGCAGGAAAATAAATTTTGTCAGATGTAGTAAGTTGATAGGGGTTCATAATTTTTCAGAAAGTTAAAAAGGCAAATACCTTTCTGGAGCGGACAACCAATTTTAAGCCATTGGAGTGTTTTAACTTCTCAAGAAGTTTTCTCAATCTAGCAAACCAGAGAGCATCCTCACCTCCATGGTGGTTATAGCTACGTATATGTACTGGTTCAAAAGAAAATTTGGCCTCCTTTAATGATAAAGGATTTGAAAATGAGAAAGGCATTTTATCACCCTTAAACTCGAATGAAAAGAGATTTGGAGCATCTATGTCAGCCTCCACTAGATTTTTGCATCCTCTCAAGACAAGTCTTCTAAGCCATACACTTGAAATCGTTATATTCTTCAATTTATTGCATTTGCTTAGGTCCAGTTTCTCAAGGAAAGGAAAACTAGCTAACCGATCTTGAAACATTTCATCTGTCATGTTGCCATCCTCCAATGTTAATCTTTTTAAAGAGACACAAGCAACCAAATCAATTTTGCAGTGCATGGATTCCTTCCCACAATACCAAAAAGTTTGAAGGTTTGGAGCTTTGACTTCAATCTCTTCCAGGCCATGGCAATGGTGTACCTCAACCCTGTCAAGTTTAAGAAGACCTGAAACGCGCAGAACCTTCAACCCTGTGCAGTGTATGAATCTCAAATCCTCAATTAAAGGGCAGCTGGAGATCAGATTGTCAATAATCTGTTGATCAACAAAGACCTTGCGGAGATACAGTTTTTGCAGTTTCGGAAGCTTTATATTGCAGTGAGATTTTAACATACACCCATGTAACCTTAATCCAGTTATTGTTTTTGAAGCAAAAATAGTTGGGGGCAACTTGTAACGTTTACTTTTCTTGACAACATGGAGATCTAGCTCTTTCATGTTGTTTTCAATGGCAATGTTGATCCACTGCTCCATATGAGGGGCCAGTTCTAAATCATATCTGGTAATATGTAGCACCAATTTCTGTATACTTAATTTTCGCTCAAGGTGGTTCTTCAGAGAGTTGTCAACAAAGTCAGTAAATACCTTCTTCATGTTCCTTATATCCTGTCGTCCCACTTGTTGTTGAATCTTGTGTTGGTCAAATATCAAAACGGAGAATGAAGTCCATATATGCCTCCACTTTCTGGACAAGATACTCGTTCGAGCTGCATCTTTTGTATCATCAAGGAAAGAAAGGATGTGATGGATGATGTATTCAGGCAACTGGGTGATTAGATCCTTGGATTCAACTCTTTGGTCGAGCTTGTCTAAATGTTCCTCACTTAGCTTCCTTCTTTGCCCAATAGTCTTGTTAATGGTGTTGAAACTTCTTCTCCTTCGTTTCCCACAAACAGAAGGTGTCTGTGAGACCAAATCCATGGGGATGGTTCTCTCATCCACACAAATGGAATCTTTTTTCTTTTCCCCCATACACATTTTCTTCCTTGAACTTTTCTGAAGGGCTCTTCTCAGCATCTTTTCTTATCCTCTTCTTGGATCCTGTCTGCAGTAGTATTATGTTACATTAGGATAAACTTTTCCCCTCATGATAATAATATTCATGAAAGGAGAAAAAAATATTACAAAACGATTGAATTAATCAAAATTAAGCACACTGGGCAGGCATGGGGTTTAAAAAAAAAAGATAGACAGACAAAAGGAAAGAAAAAAGATAGGGGGAAAAAACAGTTAGGAAAAGACTAATTTAAAATCTGCACAACGCAAAGACATGAAATTGATTACTATCATTCAAACAAAATCCTTAAAGCAATTTTTGTCACTATTAAAGCTTTCAATGGATTGGTCTAATGGAAATTTTAATTGGAATCCAAGATTTCTAAGAATGGCACAAAATTGAGAAAGTGGTTGAGGATTTAAGAGCTATTATAAGGAATGAAATACAGAGGGTGGCAACTTTTTCCTCGGAGAAGTAAATGGAGAGTCAAAGCTTCACCAAGAGTGGGAATTTTCATTTGTATAGCAATATTAGGGAAGATCCGTACAACAGATAAGGAGAGAATGTGTGGAACAATCATTGCAAATTGGTGCTATTTTGTAAATTAGATTGGGACAGTGGATCATCCAATTTCTTCACTGTGAAATTGCTAGGGAAATGTAGACTAATGTGTTTTCTTGTTTGGTGTTAAATGGGTCATGCCAAGAACAGCAGTTGCATTATTGCATTGCTGGAAAGGATTCTTTGGTAGATATTGTAGTGGTGAAATTTGGAAGGTAGTTCCTATGTGTTCAATGTGTTAAATGGGCCATGCCAAGAATGGTGGTTGATTGATAGCATTTCTGGAAATGACACTTTTGTTCATATTGTAGCGGTGAATTTGGAAAGATTATGTTTTGCAATGTGGTGTCTTTGGAGAGAAAGGAAAGCAGGTGCAGCATTTTTTAAGGTAGTGAACCATCGGTAATGAGATCGAAGCTTTTGTCCTTGTGATCTCTTCATGATTGGACAAGGGATAATGTTTCATTTTCGTTTTCAAATTTGTTGGAGTTCTTTGATCTTTTGAATTTTTTATGCTAGATATCATTTTGGGTTTTTATTTTGATAGGTAATAAAACTTTTATTCAAATATGGTGAACATTATGATCAAGAAAAAAATACAAGAAGAACAAAAACTTAAGCTAACAGAGTGTATGAATTCATTTTGGGTTCTCCTTGTATCATCTTGTGTACTAGAGTTGTGCCCCTAATAGTGCTTTATATTGAAGTTTACTAACTAATATATATATATATATGAAATCGAAGCTTTCCATGGTAGCCTCTTCAACAACAGAAGTGAAAGTGAGAAGAAATTCCCCACTATGCAATTGAAGGATACATTATAATATGTTATGACTTCACATTTTAATGAACAAGCACAAGCATGGTGGTTTCATGAGTTTTGCCGAAGGTAACAAGACTTCCATACAGTCAACATATTAAAAGACAGTTGACTGTAATAACTCTTAGACACATGTGAAGAAATTTAAGATGTAAAGGGTTTTTGGTCGCAATGGGTGGATCAGTTTAGTTTTAGAAATTATTTTATTAAAAATGCTACTTAGAAATATATCACATGAAGACTGCAAATAATGTATTTATAGTTTATACTCTCTGGATGCTTTAAAAATTAAAAATGTTATGCAACATGCAAAAACCTAGTTTCTGAGTCCATTACATCAATGCCACTAAAATTTGTTATCTCATTAACTGCCCCATTATTATTATTATTATTTTTAAAAAGCACCCAACAAAACAAACTAAGATGATTTGAACCTCACAATTCAAATTTAAAATTATCACAATCTTCATAATGACATGGTTGGCCAATTTCCCAATCCCAATTGCTAATTGGATATGCACCTTAGGATCTTTATAAGGATTAACACACAATGTTTATATAATCCACTTAAATACATCACAAGATATATGACTAAATTAGAAACAAGTTCCAGAAGAGAAAATAAATATATGTGTCACCATAGTTACTAACAGTAATTAATAATAAAGTTCCAAATTTGGGGAATCTGGGAATCACTTAACCAAAGATTTGAAAGAAAATTGGAATGAATGTCAATATATTCTACTTTTAGACTCTTTTTGCCATTAGATCAGACACAAACATTCATCAATACTAGAAATGCACTAGAAAAGATACCCCATATCGCTATTTTCCATGAAATGCCAACATTATGCATAGTCCTCAAACCAATAAATTCTAGAAAAAATAAACTGCAAAACAGGGTTGAAGGGCAGGTCATGAGACTGAATCTCCCAGAATTATAAAATCATGCACTTCATCTATTATTCTTCAAAGAACGCAAGAGTGTTGACGAGAATGACAAAACACAATGAAATTTAATCTCAAAGGCAATAGTTGAAATTAGTCTTACAATAATGAGTTCCCTAGCAGATTTATAATAACAATGAACAATTGAAGATCTCCAATACCAGTAGAGAATCAATCAGATATATTTTTAAAGAACACAGTAAACCAGAAATCCAAAAATAAGAATGAAGAAAAAAAAATTAAAATGATTTGGGTAATCGTTTTCTTATGGGTTTAAACCAAAATCTGATTGTGAATCTTGAAGACAACTACTATTGCTAGACCACATTCCTTAGTAACTAAGGTTAGCTGCATGATACATGCTCAGTCTATTACTCTATTTTCTTTGTAGCTCTTCCTACAATGTTTAGTTATTAAAAAAAAAAAAAATTTACAAAGACGATAACCTACTGAATGCTCACTCATGGACAAAAGAGATAACTGAACTTTACAGAACAGTGAATTTTCCTGTACCCAACAAATGATGCAGCTGATAATCCTGCATTGGGTGGGCAAGAAAAGGTGGAAACTATCCCACCTGATTCATGTCAAAGAAGTAAGAACAAATCAGCCACATTTCTATCTGTAAGAAACACTTATTGAAATGCATATTTAGGCATATTCATATCTTCAATCAGATAAAAATGCTGAAACCTAAGAGAAAAGAATACATGAAATCATCTGCTTGAAAATTAGCTACAACTCAATTGACAAGTCTGAGTTTCTTTGAAAAGCATTCCAATCTCTAAATAGATAGCCGTTATGTCTTTGGTAGTCAGCAGAAACAAAAGCCACCTACATCCTCCATTTCTAGAAATAAATTTGGGTTGTTGTGATGGTGGTGAATTTTGGTTGTGGGGTGGGGGTGGGGGAGGGGAGGTGAGGGGTGGGAGGTGAAGGCAAATTCAAATTTGCTGAAAGAAGAAATATACACCAACATGAAGAAAGCACACTGACATGCACACAAAGAGGATGTGACTATTTGGAATTGTATAAGCAAACAATGTAGAAAAAAAAAACATACTTGATATTAAATCATCTGTGTCCTGCCTGTCAATTTTACCATGGGCCATTGCACCAACCTGAAAACCCAGATATTAGGGAAAAAATTCCAAGTTTTGGTAAATACATATGTATTAGTGTTAAAATTATTTTGAGCTTACCACAAAAACAAGTTCAACATCACTATCAGCAGAGTCCACATAGTTGTAACCAATTTTTCTGAACTATGTGATAAGCCTGGTATCAAAGCAAATATTAACCTCATTTCTAGTACAGAGTAGATAACACAGGAAAAATCATACAACATTAACCTCACCTATTTTGTGAGAGTTGACAGGTAGATACCGGCTTACAGGGTTCTTGATTGCACGCAAAAGTTTCTCACGCTTACCAACAGCAGTTATACTCAGTTTTTGTAGCAGCTGCACTGCAGGTAGCAAGAGGAGAAAAAAAGAAGTTAAAAACATCAAATAGAGCTCCCAACCAAAAAACAAACACAGTCACACACACAATATCAGCGTGCTTTTTGATGTTGAGGTGAGAACTGTTGAACTTACACATAAGGCCACAGAAATGCTTAAATGTTCTTGGAGGACAAGTATATGGTTTAACTTCAAAAAGGATACCTTTCTCAGTTTTCACATACACGGCTTGCACCATCCCACTCTTATTAAGTTGGCTATTAGGAGAGCCTGAACACAGCAACGCCTTAAGATCATGTATGGTTCGCCAAAGTCAAAAATTCAAGAGCAATAATTGAAGCATAATGTCAACCCCATAATTGCAAAGTCCACTAACCTGATGAACAATGTCAGGCCTGTAATCAGCAGGATTTTTGTTATTTTTCTTTAAGAAATATGCATGGTCGTCTGAGTTCAAAAGTTGGTAACTCTCCATGCATAAAACTAGTTACAAAAAGAGAAAAAAAAAAAAAAATCACAAGAAACAATGAAACACCAATCACAAAGAAATCCCAATAAAAGCCATAAAGCATAGGTTAAACCCAAAACCCAGAGAACCTAAATCAAAACTTGTATATATTCTGACAAAAATTTATTAAAGAAAGCACTGCAACCATACCAGAAAGCCTAAAACCCATAAAACAACCCCTCCACACAGACCAAAACCAAAAAATTTCATCTTTTACAACATACATATGAAAAAAAAGTTCCAATATAATTAACAGACCTTTCCAACTTTTGCGACTTCCAAAGATACCTTTTCAAGAATGAAGATGACCCTGGCTTTGTTAGTATTATTCTGGTCACTTGGGACAACTGGAAGACCCTCAAGTCCATTCTCCACCGCTTTCCTTCTTCCTCACCATCACTTGTGTTCTCTGTAATGGCTCTCTTTGCATCTTGCTCTATGTCATGCCTCTCTTCCCTATTCTTTCGCTTCTCCCCTTTCATTGCAAACACCCTCACCATTTGGAGTTCAAAGAAGATGATTATTATAATTCCTGCACCAATGAGAAAGGTTGATATCACTAGAAATTGACTTTTGCACCCATGGCAAATATTACCATAAATTTCCAAGTTCCCTAAACATATTTTCAGATGAAAAAGGCTGCAAACTTAGCACTCTCTCAACATGATCTCTCCCTATACTTGTCTAGCTGAACCTTCAATTCACAAGCTTGATAAATTGTATACCAAAAGCTATGCTTAGATGTATGACTAAAATCAGCACATGGGCATTTGTGAGCACCCTTAATCCCTTATAATAAGACTGGTTAAGATAATATGGAACAAATTAAAATAAGATGGCCATCATTCCACCATGTTGGATATGGAACAAATCACAATAAGTTCAACTTAAAAGCTAATTTGTGTTCATACTTCAAGAGAAAGTTAAAAACTTATAGCAATGTTTAGTTTAGGTGCAGTTCAAACACCTAATTGTATTGCATTTAATTATCCTTAAATATGATAACAATGTTTATGCTTTATTGGTCAATGCAACCAAGTGTTTGAATTCAACTTTGATAAGCTACTGCATCTTTAAAACCCACGTAAGATTTAAAAATTCTCAAATAATTTTAGCCAGACCCAAGAGACCAAGCTGAAATTAAGAACTAACAGTAGTGGTTCATCAATGACACTCTAGTTAATGTGCTAACAAGAGGCTGCAAATTTTAGGTCCGTCAAAAACGCAATCATGGAAGAGTTAGTCCCATATCTTGAAATTATGACTTATTTGTGACGAAAACAAGACTTTATTGTTGAGTATCTATAGCCAACCCCAAATTTTAAAACTAAGGCTTTGTTATTGTTATTGTGACTAAAACAGATAATTTTAAAAGCAAAAAAATAAAAAAAAAAACCCAACCCAACCCACCTTTTTTTTTTTTAACACAATTCACATGTAACGTCAATTGAATGTGACAAAATACTGAATTGAACTTTTTTTTTCTAATGGAGAATTGTGCGGCTGTAGGATGCACAGACACAGACACAAAGCGCAATATTTTGGAAAATTATAACATGATATGACAGGACATCTCATTACAGCACAGCTACAACGCCTAAAATGATGTATCCTTGTATCCTAAATTGTGCCTATGTTGTTTTAGAGAAGAAATAGTATACTAGAAAAAAGTGATGTTTGAGAGAAGAAGAATAGCGAACCTGAGAGAATTCAAAAGCTTCGTTTTGACAGTTTCACTGATTTTGCTTTGAACGAGTGTAACGGTGGCGGGGAATGCGGTTGATCCAATTCCAATATATATAGGTTAAGTGTTTTTTTAAGAAGAAAAAGAAAAAGAAACGCAATATGACTTGCAATTGGGCTTGTGGTATAGATTAGAGGAAAGCCCACAAAAACTCGCAATTATAAAAGAAAGTACAGCCCAACCCATAAATAAAAGTCGTAGTAACACAATCCTGGCTAGTAGATCATAACACCGTTCTCTCTCTCTCTCTGTGCAGAGACAGTCCTTTTCGACAAGGTAACTTCCTCAGTGCTCTTCCTCTTTCATCGTTTTCTTCTTCATATCATATGTATGTGTTTCTGTATTTTACTTGCACTATCTTATAATTCTTGGAAAAAAGGGTTTCCTTTCTTTTTATGCTTTGCTTTGTTTGCTTATCTCAATTGTTTGAGATCTCATACACAAAAAATGACGCATGCCCAATTGAGTTTAATGCGGTTGCTTAATTGGGTTGTGTTTGTTTTGATGGATTTGTGTGAATAAATTTACGTCTTTGTCAGTAATTCATTGAAAAAATTGGGACTTTTTAGTTAAAAAATTTGCTGGAAAATTTTTTTTTTTGAAAAGTTTTGATTCAAACATAGTCTTAATATCTTATATGAGTAGAGGATTGAAGTAATTGAATGGAGAGTTTCCGTAAATAATACATTAGTTGAGTTTCTGGGGATTCAAATTTGTTTGCTTTTGTTCTTCTGCTTTTGAATTATATTTTTAATATTGTTTTTCCTTGAATTCTTATTATCAGCATAAAAAATATTTCAAATTTAAAATATTATGGGAATGATTT